>NC_083768.1:6308184-6323184 GCF_963514075.1 Conger conger | reverse complement strand
CAGGGTGGTATGCTGTTTAGCTTCAGCAGTTTAGCATGAGATGGGTACAGGTTGGTGTGGCTGCTGGCTATTCCAGCTTTGCAAATAAGCAGACGTATTCAGTGTGTATCTTCCACTATTAGTCGGGCAGTTTACGGATGGCACGGTGGTGCAGGGGGCAGCACTGTCACCTCACAGCAAGAAGGTCATGGGTTCAAATCCCGGCCGGGGCCTTTCTGTGTGGGGTTTGCATATTCTCCTTGTGCCTGTGTGGGTTTCCTCCTTCAATCTGAAGGATTGGCTACTTGAGGAGGATTCAAAGTTTAATGAAGTTTTGAAATACTTAAATGCATTGCTCACGAATGGTCCTTTAAATGCAGTGCCTTATTTGGGCAGGAAATAATACTTCATATAAACACAAAGTTGCATGTTTAAGTCCAAATAATCCATAACCAACAGTTAGTATGACTCACATACACACTTAGGAACAAACAGACACAAAAACAATGCAATGTCTCCCATAAAAGCACACCACAGGTAATTACACACGTAGACAGACAGTGAGGGAGGGAAATGGAGGAGGTCACACTGAGTTCAAACTGACACAATATGAGATGATAAAAAAAACACACACACACTTTATTTCATGCAAACCTATGTGTATACTGTATTCCTGCATCAGAAATACAAATCATCACCCTGAAGAATCTCTGAAGTTAAGTTAACGGCAGTTGGCTGGGGGGGTTGTTTAACTGGAAGAGAGAGAGAGAGAGGGAGAGGGAGAGAGAGAGTTTTTGAGTTTAGTTTGGATGGAATTACAGGGAAATGCCCTGTAAAATTACTGAGACTGTGGTTAAGAGAGACACTGCCTGTTTGTAGCACACACACACACACACACACACACACACACACACACACACATTTACAGTAAATATTACTCAGTCACATACTCCACCCTCCCACACACATATATTTTTTTTAACCTCCAAATAGTAATCCAGTGTTAATGTACTGTAATGTGCAGCCAGCCATTGTGTATATACTGTTAACCTTCTCTGAAAGGGTAGTGCTATTCTCCCTCTCTCCTGGCTCTCTCTCTCTCTCTCCTCTCTCTCTCTCTCTCTGTCAGTGCAGTGTTAATGTCTCTCTCTCTCTGGGTAGTGTTACTGTCTCTCTCCCTTTCTCTGTTGCTCTCAGTGTTAACCTCTCTCTCTCTCTGTTGCTCTCTCTCTCAATGTGCTGTTAATGTCTCTCTACCTCTCCCTGTTGCTCTCTCTCAGTACAGTGTTAACATCTCTCTCTCTCTCTGTAGGTGTGGTTACAGCAGTATGGCTACCTGCCACCAGGTGATCTCCGTGTCCAGTCCATCCGCGCCCCTCACTCCATCACCTCAGCTATTTCTGCTATGCAGCGTTTCTACGGCCTGACGGTCACCGGCTCCATCAACCCCGACACTGTCGCGTAAGCTCCGCCCCCAACAGGATGCCCATACCTCAGGAACACAGTACTATACACAGTACTATAGCACCACAATAATACAGTACTATACACAGTACTATAGCACCACTATAACACAGTACTATACACAGTAGTATAGCACCACTATAATACAGTACTATAGCACCACGAGAACACAGTACTATAGCAATGCAATAATACAGTACTATAGCACCACAATACAGTACTATAGCACCACAATAATACAGTACTATAGCACCACAATAACACAGTACTATAGCACCACGATAATACAGTACTATAGCACCACAATAATGCAGTACTATAGCACCACAATAACACAGTACTATAGCACCACGATAATACAGTACTATAGCACCACAATAACACAGTACTATAGCAATGCAATAATACAGTACTACAACAAAGAAAAAATTCCAAGAAACCTCTTGAAAAAAGGGTGAACGAGAGCTAATATTTTCCGTCTGCTTTTGCGTTTTGGATGTCGTGTGATTGGTGGGTTGTGGTTGCCAGGGCGATGAAGAGGCCGCGATGCGGTGTCCCGGACAAGTTTGGGGCGGAGCTGAAGAGCAACCTGAGGAGGAAGCGCTACGCCATCCAGGGGCTGAAGTGGGACAAGACTGAGCTCACTTTCTGGTGAGTAAACTCAGAGTAATCCCACAGTAAACTAGTAATCTCAGGGTAATCTCAGAGTAATCCCACAGTAAACTAGTAATCTCAGCGCAATCTCAGAGTAATCCCACAGTAAACTAGTAATCTCAGGGTAATCTCTGAGTAAACTCAGAGTAATCTCTAGTTAGTCTCAGCGTAATCGCTGAGTAAACTCAAGAGTAATCTCAGGGTAAACAAGTAATCTCAGAGTAATCTCTGGGTAATCTCTGAGTAAACCAGGCCAATTTGTAGTCCAGTGACAGACTGCAATGGATATCGCTGGTCGCAGTGACGTTTGGCTCATACTCCGGCGACTGGAGTGTGTTTATACATTTTGCCGAGAACAACGACTATAGTCTACGTAGGGGACAATAGAAAGCTGAAGAATTTCAGTGAAGCGACACTCTGGACTATAAGTGTGAGCAGGGCGTAAAGTTGGTTCGATGTCTGAACTGTTGCAGAGTGAAAATGCTTTAATAGACAATGGACAGACTAAAACTCATGTGAGTAGACATTACAGAACTAATGAGTGTCTAATATCTCTGTCCCTCCCTCTTTCCCTCTCTCTCTGTCCCTGCCTCCCTCCTTCCCTCCCTCTCTCTCCCTCTCTCCCTCCCTCCACAGTATACAGAACTACACCCCTAAGGTCGGGGAGTACGAGACGTTCCAGGCCATCCGCCAGGCCTTTCAGGTGTGGGAGGGGGTCACACCATTGCGCTTCCGTGAGATCCCCTACCACCTGATCCGGGACAAGGTGGAGAGCTTCGCCGACATCATGCTGTTCTTCGGCGAGGGTTTCCACGGCGACAGCAGCCCCTTCGACGGCGAGGGGGGCTTCCTGGCCCACGCGTACTTCCCGGGACAGGGCATAGGGGGCGACACTCACTTCGACGCTGCCGAGCCCTGGACCGTCGGGAATACCGACCTGACCGGTGAGAGAGAGAGCGGGAGAGAGGGAGGGAGGGACAGAGGGCCAGGGAGGGAGAGAGAGAGAGAATGGGGCGAGGGAGAGAGAGAAAGAGAGGGAGGGAGAAACAGAGGGTCAGGGAGGGAGAGAGAGACAGAGACAGAGGGCCAGGGAGGGAGAGAGAGAGAGAATGGGGAGAGGGAGAGAGAGAGGGAGGGAGAAACAGAGGGTCAGGGAGGGAGAGAGAGACAGAGACAGAGGGCCAGGGAGGGAGAGAATGGGGGAGAGAGAGTAAGGGCCAGGGAAAGAGAGAGGTAGAGGGATGAACTGGTATTCATGGTTTGAGGAGGTGACAGTAAGTGGGTTAGAGGTGGAGAGAGAGGGAGAGAGAGAGGGAAAGAGTCAGGTAGAGAGGAGGGGGGATGATAAGAGCCTGTTATCTCTTTTTGAGTCACATTAGAGGAAATAGTTGAGAAACGTTGAGAAAGCAAAACTGGGAAAGGGCGAGGCAGGCTCCAACTCGTGTGCGTGTGTGCAGTAGAACAGCGTGTAACCTGAATCAGAACCTCAGGGTATGCCTTCTCTTTGAGTGCGTGTGTGTGTGCGGGAGTGCCCTTTGTTTCTGAAACCACAGGAATGAGAGTGAACTCTCATGTTCGCTCTGCCTTGGCTAGCCCATGCCCCCGCCAGTAACAGTGCGTAAACAGGAAAGTGAAAATAAAATCTCAGGTGTGTTTGTGTTCAGGGGAACACACTCTCACGCAACCCCCCGTCAGATTTCGGGGCGTGTGCTTGCATGCCCCCCCCAGATTACCTCTTCCCCCACTTCCTTAAACTTTGTGTGTTTGTTTGGACATGTGCTGACACGCACTGGTTGGAAAGTCGAGCTTAACCCAGACCACCTTTATTCCCACCGTCCTCCTCTTTTGGCTTTAACCTTCTCTCTCTTCTTCCCTCGTTTTGGCTCGAGTCACTTTAGTCTCTCCCGATTCTCCGACTGTGTCGTGAAAGGCATGGGTCCCATAGACAGAATTTGGAATTATTTTCGTAGATGAAACGCGCTGTATGATTGACCCGGCCGCGCCTCGCCCTGCGTTGCCGTAGGTAACGACGTGTTCCTGGTGGCGGTGCACGAGCTGGGCCACGCCCTGGGCCTGGAGCACTCCAACGACCCGTCGGCCATCATGGCTCCGTTCTACCAGTGGATGGACACGGAGCACTTCGTCCTGCCCGACGACGACCGGCGCGGCATCCAGCAGCTCTACGGTGAGGAGCGTTCACACAACGTTCACACAACGTTCACACAACGCCCGCGCAACGTTCACACACCGCCCACACAACGCCCGCGCAATGCACGCGCAACGCCCGCACAACGTTCACACAACGTTCGCACAACGTTCACACAACGTTCACGCAACGTTCACACAACGCCCGCGCAACGTTCACACACCGCCCACGCAACGTTCACACAACGTTCACACAACGCCCACACAACGTTCACACAACGCCCGCGCAATGCACGCGCAACGTTCACACAACGCCCGCGCAATGCACGCGCAACGCCTGCACAATGCCCCCGCAACGCCCACACGACGTTCACACAACGCACACGCAACGCCCGCTTAACGCTGCGGTAACACAGAAACGCGTAATGTTGTGGAAACACAGTAATGCTTAATGTTGTGGAAACAGTAATGTTTAACGTTGTGGAAACACAGAAACGCTTAATGTTGTGTAAACACAGAAACGCTTAATGTTGTGGAAACACAGAAAGGCTTAACGTTGTGGAAACAGTAATGCTTAACATTGTGGAAACACAGAAACGCTTAACGTTGTGGAAACACAGTAATGCTTAATGTTGTGGAAACACAGTAATGCTTAACGTTGTGGAAACACAGAAACGCTTAACGTTGTGGAAACACAGAAATGCTTAACGTTGTGGAAACAGTAATGCTTAACATTGTGGAAACACAGAAACGCTTAACGTTGTGGAAACACAGTAATGCTTAACGTTGTGGAAACACAGTAATGCTTAACGTTGTGGAAACACAGAAACGCTTAACGTTGTGGAAACACAGTAATGCTTAATGTTGTGGAAACACAGAAACGCTTAACGTTGTGGAAACACAGTAATGCTTAACATTGTGGAAACACAGAAACGCTTAACGTTGTGGAAACACAGTAATGCTTAACGTTGTGGAAACACAGAAACGCTTAACGTTGTGGAAACAGTAATGCTTAACGTTGTGGAAACACAGAAACTCTTAACGTTGTGGAAACACAGAAATGCTTAACGTTGCGGAAACACAGAAACGCTTAACGTTGTGGAAACACAGAAACGCTTAACATTGCAGAAAGCACATAAACACACTCACACACAAACACTCATACAAACTCACACATACGCACGCACACACACAGACACACACACACACGCACACACACACACATAATGGTATGATGTTTCCTGGTTGCTGGGCTCAGCTGCAGCTGCAGTGGTGGGCTCCATGGATACTGGTGTCCTGAACAATGAGGCGTAGCTAAACAGGACGGAGGAGGGCACCACACCCGCCTTTCTCCCCAGAACTGCACCTCTCTGAGCCGCTGTGTCTCACAACAAGGGCCGATTCCTGGGCCCTGCTCCACAAAGCAGCGTTCCCGAGTCAGCTGGACAACTGCACAAAGCGAAATCCCAAACAGGGCTTTTCACTTCAGTCCACGTCTCAGATTTGAGCAGGGTCCGGGTTTCACAGCAGCTATCCAGCTAACTCAGTCATCCTGCATCCCCCGGAGTCACTGGCGGCCATCTTAAGAGACTAAAGACTGATGTATACTTCCTTGCGTCAAGTGTCTTATGAAAATGACACTTTGTGGCATCAAAAATGCCGTAAATTCCGTGAATGCTGAATTTTGTTATGTCACAGACACAGTCGTACTTTGTCGCACAGCGTCGACTGGACAGCCGGATGGAACAGTGAAACTCGTTGTCGTGGATACGCGCTGTGTCTTCGAAAATGTAAACATCAGCCGTTTGGCATCTTGTTACCGTAGAGACGGCAAAACCCTCACCACAGACCGAAGTACGAAGGCAAAATGTCGTGTGACGCTTTCATTTTTGTCGCACGACGCTTGTCGAACGGCCTTGCGACGAAGCATAAATCAGACTTAAAGCAAAACACGCATTTTCTACTTCAGAACATTTAGGCGTTTGGGGTTTCACAGCAGTTATCTGCTGTAACTCAGTCATCCTGCTAACTCAGTCATTCTGCTTTGTGGAACAGGCCCCAGGAATCCTGCATACGAGGCCTGCTGTGTTACCTCTACTACTGTCACTGGCAGTCATTTTAGGAGACTAACTCCTCCCCTCTCCCCTACCGCAGGGTCAGGGTCAGGTGGCCCCCACCCACCCCCCCGCGTGACAGACACCCCCCGTCACAATCCCCGCCCCACGCACCCCCCCTACAAGCCCGAGGCCCCGCCCTATGGGCCCGACGTCTGCGAGGGCCACTTCGACACCATCGCCATCCTCAGGGGAGAGATGTTCGTCTTTAAGGTACAGTGTGTGTGTGCGTGTGTGTGTACAGGTGTGTGTGTGCGCGCGTGTGTCTGTACATGTGTGTATGTGTCTCTGTACATGTATGTATGCACGTATGTGTATGTGTCTGTATGGGTGTGCATGTGTCTCTGTATGGCTGTGTCTGTGTGTGTCTGTGTGCATGTGTCTCTGTACATGTATGTATGCATGTATGTGCATGTGTCTGTATGGGTGTGTATGTGTCCCTTACTCACTGTATGTGTGTTGCATGAGTGGTCTCTCTCTTGCGCAGTGTGTGTGTGTGTGCTGGTAGTAATTGTGTACAGTACGTGTCTCAGTTTGGTGTAAATAGTATTTCTAATGTGTATTAACTGTGTGTGTGTGTGTGTGTGTGCGCGCGTGTGTGTGTGTGCGCGTGTGGTCTCTCTCCTGCAGGATAAGTGGTTCTGGCGGGTCCGTAACAGGCGGGTTCTGGACGGGTACCCCATGCCCATCGGACATTTCTGGAGGGGACTTCCCGCTTCCATTGACGCCGCATACGAGAGGGATGATGGGAAATTTGTTTTCTTCAAGGGTAAGTCCTCACCTCCTACCTCTCAGCTTAGCTTAAGGTCTGTCTTAAAGCTAGAATTGGGTTTGTCACACGTCTGTGCGTGGGTAGTGTGTAGTGTGTGTGTGAGCGTGTCTGTGTGTGGGTAGTGTGTAGTGTGTGTGTGTTTGCGTAGTGTGTAGTGTGTGTGTGAGCATGTCTGTGTGTGTGTGGGTAGTGTGTAGTGTGTGTGTGTTTGCATAGTGTGTAGTGTGTGTGTGAGCGTGTCTGTGTGTGTGTGTGGATAGTGTGTGTGTATGAACGTGTGTGTGTGTGTGTGTGTGTGTGTGTGTGTGCACATACAGATATTAAACAGGTATTAAACACACTTGCCCTCTGTCCCTCTCCCTGTAGGAGACAGGCACTGGGTGTTCAGCGAGTCGATCTTGGAGCAGGGGTACCCCAAACCTCTGAGGGAGATGGGCAGTGGGCTCCCCAAAGACCGGCTGGATGCTGCACTGCTCTACACTCCCACGGGCATGACCTACTTCTACAGGGGAAACAAGTCAGTGTCTATATCTGTGTGTGACTCTGACTCCCGCACTCTGTGTGATACTGACTCTCTCTGCATGTGACTCTAACTCCCTGTGTGTGACTCTGTGTGCGACACTGTCTGTGACACTGACTCTCTGTGTGTGACTCTGTCTGTGATACTGACTCTCTCTGAATGTGACTCTAACTCCCTGTGTGTGACTCTGTGTGCGACACTGTCTTTGACACTGACTCTCTGTGTGTGACTCTGTGTGCGACACTGTCTTTGACACTGACTCTCTGTGTGTGACTCTGTCTGTGATACTGACTCTCTCTGAATGTGAGTCTAACTCCCTGTGTGTGACTCTGTGTGTGACACTGTCTGTGACTGACTCACTCTGCATGTGACTATGACTGTGACGCCTGCACACTGTGTGTGACTGTCTGTGACACTGACTCTCTGTGTGTGTGTGTGTGACTCTGTCTGTGACACTGACTCTGTGTGTGTGTGTGACTCTGTCTGTGACACTGACTCTCTCTGAATGTGACTCGAACTCACTGTGTGCGACACTGTCTGTGACTCTGACTCACTTTGTGTGTGACTCGACTGTGACGCCTGCACACTGTGTGACACTGACTCTGTGTGTGTGACTGTCTGTGACTCTGACTCTCTCTGTGTGTGACTGTCTGTGACACTGACTCTGTGTGTGTGACACTGAGTGACTATGACTCTGGCGCTCTGTCTGTGTGTGACGGACTGTGACTGTCTAATTCTGTGACTGTGTGGGTGACTCGGTTGCAAACGAAGATAGATTGTTCTTTACTTCCATCACCATGCTTGTGTTTGGGAGAGCTGTTTATTATGTAGTAACATTCTCTCTCTGTGTGTTCTAACACTGTTCTCGCTCTCTGTCTCTCAGATATTACAGGTTCAATGAGAACACTCGCTCTGTGGACCCAGAGTACCCCAAACCCATCAACGTGTGGCAGGGCGTGCCCGACAACCTCAAAGCCGCCTTCATGAGCAAGGACGGAGGTACTGAGCGTTTCCGCTTGTGTTCCGCACTGGTCTGCTGCTGTAGCACTGACCTTTGACCTCCAGCTGTGTGCACCAGCGCAGGGTGCTGCCTGTGGTCTCTGTGCTGCTACACATAATGAAACCTCTGATCACAAAAAAGTGACCAATGAGGTTCTCTTTGGTTGTTAAATCACTGTGGGTTTCACGATTGAATTCGATGGCCAGTAACCTTTTTTCTGCCCTCAAGCAGTTACAGTCGAGGCTAGTCCCGTTACTTCCTATGCCTCCCAGCTGGGCCCCTGCTACTCTCTCCAGTTCCTATAGACGCTCTACGGCAGGGATTATCAAATCACGGTCCCCGAGGGTCCGAGAACTGCCACTTTTCCAAACTCCCTTTACCTGGGAGTCAGGTGTGAAGACTGTCTGGCCAATCAGTAGCAGTAATTACCCGGGAGAAAAGAAAATCTGGATTTGGATTCGACAGTCAAGAGTCGATGATTGCTGGCCTATGGGGCGCCCTGTTGTTCGGTCATGTGATTTTCAGCAACCCTTTCGCTCTGTTGCAGGACACACCT
The DNA here is from genome assembly GCF_963514075.1 of Conger conger. Lineage (NCBI taxonomy): Eukaryota > Metazoa > Chordata > Actinopteri > Anguilliformes > Congridae > Conger > Conger conger. Next base: position 6,313,980 of record NC_083768.1, on the reverse strand, counting down.
ACTTCTACAAGGCCAATAAGTACTGGAAGTTCAACAACCAGCAGCTGCGAGTGGAGCCTGGCTATCCCAAATCCGCGCTGCGCGACTGGATGAGCTGTCCGGAGGAGGACCCTAAGACCGGGGGAGGCGGAGGAGGGGGTGGAGACGGGGGCAGGGGCGGAGACGGGGGCAGGACTGGAGGCGGGGACGGGGGCAGGACTGGAGGGGGAGACGGGGGCAGGACTGGAGGCGGGGATGGGGGCAGGGGCGGGGACGGGGGCAGGACTGGAGGCGGAGACGGGGGCAGGGGCGGGGACGGGGGCAGGGACGAGGACAGGAAGAAGGTGGAGGAGACGGAGGTGATCATCATCGAGGTGGAGGAGGGGGGTGCGGCAGGGGGCGTGGCCGGGGCAGCGGTGGCGGTGCCAATCATGCTGCTGGTGTGCGTGATCGCCGCCCTGGGGGCCGTCCTGTTCTTCCGCCGCTATGGCACCCCGCGACGCCTCCTCTACTGCCAGAGATCCCTGCTGGACAAAGTGTAGAGAGAGAGAGAGAGAGAGGGAGAGAGGGAGAGAGAGGGAAAGAGAGGGAGAGGGAGGGAGAGAAGAGGAGAGAGAGAGGAGAAGAGGAGAGAGGGGAGGGGGAAAGAGAGAGAGGACAGAGGGGAGGGGGAGGAGAGAGGGGGAAGGGAGAGAGAGGAAGGGGGGAGAGAGAGGGCAAAAATGAGAGCGAGGGCAAGGGGAAAGGGGTACAACAAGAGGACAAAGAGAGAGTGAAAGAAGCGGGAAGAATCGGGTACTGTGCACGCTTGACTTTCTCTCTCTCTCCGTCTTAAGACCAAAGCAAACCCACCTGCACGGTACAGAACAGTGTGATATATGTGAAATATGCAGACGAATCCAAAACACTGCAGATTTTCTGTAATTCCTACCCTATACGCTACAATAAATGAACGAAATTGCATATCTGTAAGTGGCATTGATTTATCATTTTTGAACATATATATTGTATATTTTTTACACACATCAGAAAGTACATTCCGGTTCTAAAACGTTGCCTTATTTTTTAAAACGTTGGTTTTTCACAGAGTGAGATGGAGAGAGTGAGAGACTCTCATTTCATTTTGCACTCCCCTTCTCTCTCTCCCTCCTCTCTTTTCCATCCCTCTCTTTTTGTCCTCGCTCTCCCCCTGCCCAGTTGACGATACCAGCTGAATTGCTGATTCTTTAGCATTTTTAAATGCTTTTTTTTTTTTGCTGAGAAGTAGGCTTTTTTTGGAATGTTTTTTTTTTTCTTTGAAATTCCAAGTCAGTGTTCTAGAACTCCACTGCTTTCAATTACCAGCATTAGAATGTTCGGTGAAGAACATTCTAATCTCACATTTGTGATGTCACTTCTTAAAGGCTCAACGCATCCGTGCAACTCTTTCAGCTGATCCAAGGTCAGTCTTATTCAGCTTCAGCATCCTTACTTCAGCCAACAGGGGAAAGACCAAAACTGTTTGCTGGTCAGTCTGCTGGGGGGCCTCCTGAACAGGGTGTGGGGGCTCTGAGTGGTGATAGGTGAGAGTGAGTGTGGCAGCTGGCAGGGTGTAAAAATAACAGCACACAGAAGGGAACAGTGCACGTGTGGCCGGAGGGCACGGATCTCAAACTCCCATCCTGGGGGGGGGGGGGCGCTGTGTCTGCACCCACACACCTATGTCCAATCCAAGACATAATCTGGCTAACATTGGCTGCTGACTGAAAGGAAACCATAAAAATCTGTAGATACTGTGGCCCTCCAGGACTGGAGTTAAACGTGCAGGCATTGTGGCCCTGCAGGAGTGGAGTTAAACCTGCAGACACTGTGGCCCTCCAGGACTGGAGTTAAACTTGCAGGCACTGCGGCCCTCCAGGACTGGAGTTAAACCTGCAGACACTGCGGCCCTCCAGGACTGGAGTTAAACGTGCAGGCATTGTGGCCCTCCAGGACTGGAGTTAAACGTGCAGGCATTGTGGCCCTGCAGGAGTGGAGTTAAACCTGCAGACACTGTGGCCCTCCAGGACTGGAGTTAAACTTGCAGGCACTGCGGCCCTCCAGGACTGGAGTTAAACCTGCAGACACTGCGGCCCTCCAGGACTGGAGTTAAACGTGCAGGCATTGCGGCCCTCCAGGACTGGAGTTAAGCTTGCAGGCACTGCGGCCCTCCAGGACTGGAGTTAAGCTTGCAGGCACTGCGGCCCTCCAGGACTGGAGTTAAACCTGCAGACACTGCGGCCCTCCAGGACTGGAGTTAAACCTGCAGACACTGCGGCCCTCTGGGATTTGGAGTTTGGGGAACCCCACATTATGCACTTGTACTCATGCTCGCACACAGTCTTTCTCAAACAACAAAAATAAAAGCGGAACCCAGAATTTAAGCCACAGTCCTCTTCAGCTGCAACCGTCACAGAGAGAGAGAGAGGGAGTGAGGGAAAGACAGAGAGAGGGAGAGAGGGAGGGAGGGAGAGACAGAGAGAGGGAGGAAGTCACTTTTTCTGATTTTCTGATTTCCCCCCCCTAGACCCCCCCCCCCCCCCCTACTTTGAGTGGAGTTCTTGATCAGTTTTTTATTTTTATTTTAAGTAGTTATTCTACCTTGCTAGTGTCTTCCATCTTACCGTGTTTGTGTTTTGCCAGTCATTGTTTTTATGATTATTGTTATTATTATTATTGTGGTCGTTTTTCTCTGAATCCATGTGATTTACACTGTCATTACGTGACCTGCGGGACAGGAACCAACATGACCGCTGGGGGCAGGGCCAGGGGTGGGGCGGGGCCAGGGGCGGGGCTTCAAGCAGGGCAGGGTGGAGGAGCAGGAGGGCTACTTGAAACCTTGTATTTTTCCAGCTCTTGATATATGATATTATATGAATGATGTTTTTTTTGTTGTTGTTGTTGTTGTGTTGTTGTTTACTGTACTCATTATGAAATTGGGAATAATTAAGTAATAACAATGATGATAATAATAATTGTTATATTAATGATGATGCTGTTTAAATATGGGAATGACATCTTGCCTGCTTTTTGTTACACATTTTTATACTTATAAAAAAATAGAAATAAAATATTTTTAAAAATTGTAACATGTCTTCCTCTGTGGTTTATGCCTAAGGTGGCTGGCTATCAAGAAAATATACACACTATTATTTGCAGATGCACACACACACACACACAAACACACACACACACACACACTCACAAACCAAATGTGGTCCCTGGTAGGTGTGTGGCATGTGGCATTCCGGACCTGGTCAGGGTAATGGTGATTTTTGGAAATCCTCAGCGTTGCAGGGGTTTTAGCGAACACCCATTCAGCCACAGATACTCAACCAGGACCCTCTGTCACAAAGCAGGATTACTGAGCTAGCTGGACAACTGCACTGAATAAAACCCACAAAGCAGGATTACTGAGCTAGCTGGATAACTGCACTGAGTAAAACCCACAAAACAGGATTAGCGAGTTAGCTGGATAACTGCACTGAGTAAAACCCACAAAGCAGGATTACTGAGTTAGCTAGATAACTGTTCAAAGTAAAACCCACAAAGCAGGATTACCGAGTTAGCTGGATAACTGTTCAAAGTAAAACCCACAAAGCAGGATTACTGAGTTAGCTGGATAACTGTTCAAAGTAAAACCCACAAAGCAGGATTACTGAGTTAGCTTGATAACTGTTCAAAGTAAAACCCACAAAGCAGGATTACTGAGTTAGCTGGATAACTGCACAAAGTAAAATTTGGAACAGCTGTTTTTTTCACTTGATTCCATGTTCAAGACTTTGGGCCGGGTCTGGGTTTTACTTGCTTTGGGGAGCAGGCCGCTGATGGACCCTGCGCTGTGTGTGTGTGGTAATCCACACCTGTGGAGAGCTGGATATCAGGGACAAAGGGAACAGGGAGGGAGGAAAACAGTGTGTGGGGCGGACGTTTGGACGGAGAAATGGAATCATGAGACTCATGACAGGGGAGCGGGGGGGGGGGGGGGGACCACATTTGGAAGCCAGAAGGCCAGCCGAATTCCGTCAACAACATCTGGAATTCCTAAAGTATCTGCATGAACAGTGTGTGTCTGCGTGTGCAAGTCTGTGTGTGTGCGCGATTGTGTGTACCCGCACAACGATATGCGTTGGGTGTGTGTGTGTGTGCGTGCCTTGCGTGTAGGTGTTTGTGTGTAATTGGGCGTATGTGTGCACTCGCATACATGCGTGTGCTTGCACTGGGAGTTTAAGTCTCTCCCTTTTGTCATCTGCGAGTGTTTTGTGTTGTGCTGTGTTACCAAGATTGAACCTCTCAGCTGACTTTCTGAAAAAACAACTTCAGCACTCTTCAGACCTCCACCCTCTCTCCCCTCTGCCTTTTGTAATGAGAGCTCTTGTTTCCTCGCGGCAAAATGACTCATTTAACCAAAAACACTCCTAAGCTCACCACAAACCGCTCTTCTCCACTCTTCCAATCCTTCTCCCTGTTCTCTCCCTCTCTCCGTCTCGCTGTCCCTCCCTCCCCCTCTCCCTCCTCTCCCCTCTCCCCACTTAACCTAGTTTCTGACCGTATATTCCTGTCCACGTAGCATTTCTGCAGAGCTGAGCTTTACCGCCCTGTGATGTGGTGGAAAAACTGTCCCTCTGGCTGCGTTTCAATCTCCTCTCTCTCTCTCTGCCTATGTCCATATGGCTGATTTCTGCGCAATCCGTTCAGATAATAAATCTCACCTTTATACACACCACTAAATACCAACAACTTATCTGCATGGTGAAGAATCTCAGCTTCATTTGAAGGACATCAACAGGTCCACTCTGTAGCATAGATGAAGGTAGGATGGGCTTACCAAAGGTTGGGGGGGGGGGGGCTCTGGCATCTGGATGCCTAATCATCCCCTACGTCTGTCTGGCTCCACAATTCCCAACATTCCCTGCCCACACCAATTCCACAGGGCATCGCAAGGAAAAGGGAATCGAGTTCTCCGTTCACCTGCCCTGTCAGCAAATTGACGGTCAGTATTTAATCATGCACCTCCAAACGCTAATACAAAGCTCCTTAAATCTGCAATCTCAATTTTTTTACCATTCCCAACCACCCTTCTTGGTTTCTTTTTTGGCTTGCTTTATTGGAATTAAATTAGTGTCGAAGAATAAGCAAAAACAAACAGAAGCAGCCCCAGTAAGCAGCCCACATAAAAACAATAGAAAAAATTCCATCGTCCTTCTTGATGTAATTATCTCTGCCCCCCCCCAAACACACACAAACACACATACACACACACACACACACATAAACACACACACTGACACACAAACACACACAAACACAGACAAACACAGACAAACACACACACACACACACACACAAACACACTCAAACACAGACACACACATACACACACGAACACACACAAACACACACAAACACGAACACACACACTAACACACACACATACACACACACATACACACACGAACACACACAAACACACACGAACACACACGAACACACACACACACACAAACACACTCAAACACACACACACACACTAACACACACACATACACACACAAACACGAACACACACGAACACACACACACACACACACACACACACATTCGCTCACTGTCGCTGTTGGGGTCTTCCTGGTACTTTTAAAAAGTCATGTGAGAATGTGAAAAACAAAAACAGCCCGTCTGCGGGATTCTGCCAGAACATTCTCTGGCACAGACAGAAAGGAAAATCACTGATGCTCTGAAATGGGATAATTACTGACACACGTTAACTGTATAATTACTGACACACTTAAACTGTAT
>NC_083768.1:6235684-6303184 GCF_963514075.1 Conger conger | reverse complement strand
ACGCGACGGTTAGGTAGACTCTTAAAAAAATACCGAAAACAGTATAATTTGTCCAGAATCTTTAGCGGTACTCCGGTACCGACCAATTAGGAACCGGTACCAAGAAATACCGGCTCTCGGTACACATCCCTACTAACGACCAGAGTGCTGTCTGACAGTCACTACACCGTAGCAACGCTACAGAAGAGCAGGTGTTCAGCAGTCTCAAAACCATAACAACACTGAAGACCGGTGTGTTGCCCAACAGGCAGCGTCCAGACCCGTGACTCTCCAGCACGACGGCGCGGATCTCCAGAGAGGACAAACGACCTCCGTGCCAAACGACCCTGGCCTACACACACACTGCGTCCTGTCCAGGGCTGACATCATCGCAGCCACTCGCAACAGCATCTAAGGGCTGAGCCGGCCTCCCACTCAAACCAGCGCACGTGAGCGCCACGGCACGGCAAGAACCAAAGGCACAAATAACAACTCCAAAACGAGAAAGAAAGAAAAACAGAGGAAGGGCTGTTCCCTGCTGGAAAAAAACCCCTAGCTCAACATGGTTTGACCAGCTCAACCAAGGTTTTAAAACAGCTGATAGCCGGTTGACCAGTTAAGACCAGCTCACAGCTGAACATGGTTTGACCAGCTCAAGCTAGGTTTTGAAAAAGCTGGTAGCTGGTTGACCAGTTAAGACCAGCTCAAGCTAGGTTTTCAAACAGCTGGTAGCTGGTTGACCAGTTAAGACCAGCTCCCAACTCAACATGGTTTGACCAGCTCAAGCTAGGTTTTAAAACAGCTGGCAGCTGGTTGACCAGTTAAGACCAGCTCCCAGCTCAAAATGTTGTGAAACCACTGGTAGCTGGTTGACAAGTTAAAACAAGCTCCCAGCTCAACATGGTTTGACTAGCTCAAGCTAGGTGTTGAAACAGCTGGTAGCTAGTTGACCAGTTCAGTCAAGCTATCCTGACCAGGTCAGTTTTCAAGCTGGTGAAGCTGGCATAGCTGGAATTTACAGCAGGGTTGACAGAAAACAAACAAAATGAAACCTGCTGTTCACTTGTAAGTTCTGCTGCTAATCAAATGTTGCTGCTGTTAGTAAATGTACGAAAAAAGAAAAAAAATGTTTTGAAAAAACAATCTTTCTTTAGGTTTTGACTCCATCTGAAATGCTTCTTTTTTTTTTTTTGTATGAGGGCGCTGTCTTCACGCGAGGGTACGAGGGGGTCGACCCAGTTCAGCCTCGCCCCAGAAAAGGAAATAAAGAAAAGAGGAGAGAAAAAAAAAACTGCAGGTCAGCGACAGGCGAGGCATGAAATTACAGAGAAACTACTGCTGAGCTCGGCAGAGGGGAAGAGAGGAAAAGGGATGAATGTGGAAAAAAACAAAAAAAACATCTGTGAACCAAAAAAAAAAACAAAAAAACAGTACAGAGATTAACACTGCACTCAGTATGGATCTGATAGACACAGTGAGTAACTCCACACTATAGTGCATGAACACTACACTATATATACGCAGTACAGTCTACACAACACTGTGTGAGTTCATAGTTCATACAGTACATGCACACTAACTGACTGCACACTATAGTAGATTAACACGATATACACAATGTACATTACACAGTATACACTATACTATTGGAGTTCATATCATATATGCACACTGACTGGCTATAGTACATAAACACGACATGTAATACAGTTTATGCACACTAGAACACATGAACACAACGCTATGTATATAATATGGTATACACTACACTATGAGAGTTAATATAGTATATGCACACTGAGAGACTTCACTATGAAAGTTAATACAATATGTGCACACTGACTGCGCACTATAGTACATTAACACTGCACTATGAAAGTTAATACAGTATATACATGCTAGCTGCACACTATAGACCATTAACACTGAAATATGAGAGTTACTACAGTATAGAGGCTACACACTGACTACACAGTATAGTACATTAGCACAGCACTGTGAGTTCATATAGACTTTACTCTATAGTACACTACACTATAAGTTAATACAACAGCCTGACTGACCTACACACTCCATAAGCTACACATCTAGAACACAGAAATTGCATTGTGTTTAAGCAATTTTATTTAGTTTAGTCACACAAAAGTTATGTACCTTCATATTCACCATCTATGTGCTCCAATCTCTTCTGCTCTTCAGCATTATGTAAAATGGTGGCAGAGCAGTGAGGCCAATTGGCAGTGCAATACCGGCCCCTGGTGGCAGCACAGTGTCACTGCGGCTGGAAATATTCCGGGCTTCACGCATTTCAGATGATCACCTTCGAGATGGGAGGTACCCATCCATCCATCCATTATCTGAACCCGCTTATCCTGATCAGGGTCGCAGGGGGGCTGGAGCCTATCCCAGCATACATTGGGCGAAAGGCAGGAATACACCCTGGACAGGTCGCCAGTCCATCGCAGGGCACACACACCATTCACTCACACACTCATACCTACGGGCAATTTAGACTCTCCAATCAGCCTAACGTGCATGTCTTTGGACTGTGGGAGGAAACCGGAGTACCCGGAGGAAACCCACGCAGACACGGGGAGAACATGCAAACTCCGCACAGAGAGGCCCCGGCCGACGGGGATTCGAACCCAGGACCTCCTTGCTGTGAGGCGGCAGTGCTACCCACTGCACCATCCGTGCCACCATGGGAGGTACCCCGAGGTTCAAATCTCATTGCGTAGACATTTATCCAATTTATGATCACATTTGACTATAATTAGCAGCTCAATTAGATCTCTAGCTGTTAAATGAGGTGTGACGAAATCCTACAGTGAAATTGTAGTGGTGGATCTCCAGGAACAGGGTTGGACGGCCCTGCTTCTGCTGTTGAATGAGGTGTGCTTTGTTAAGGTCGGAGTGAAAAGGCCTCAAAGTGAACAACAGGAGATTATTCAGGTTGACTTCTGTTAGAACAAGGGGGAATAAATGGAAATGAACTAAGGATAAATTCCACAGAGACATTTGGAAGTATTTTTACACACTGTGTGGAATAACTCGCTGTGTGCGTTTTAAAGACCAAGCTTGACACAGTGTTGGACACTATCCAGTTTTTAGGCAAACTAAGCAGTGGGTACACTTTAGTGGTAGGGGAGCATTGCTGGGCTGAATGGCCTGCATCGCCGTTGTTACCTTCTGCCCCAATTCCCTACAGCATGTGAGAAGTCGCTGAACACCTGGGTGACGTATTGTACCCAGTAATAACAAGGAATGTTCGGTCCAGCGGCGATTTTAAGGACCCATAGCCTTCATTTTCAATATGCACCTTGACGTGCGTTCAAGATGGCGAATGTTAGCTAACGTTCATCGGCATATTCAAAACGGACGTTAGCGAACACAACAAAAATGGCTGCCGATAGGAAAAACCCAGAGAACAGCCAAATAATTGTCCATTTTAGTCATAATACACCGTCATCAATGTAATAGTTGTTCTTACCGTTAAAAATACATCGCAGGGACGCAACGAATCAGCTAGCTGGCATTGTTAGACCTAGCATCGATTTGTATTGACAAAGCCGTTGGTGTCCAACTAAATAGAATGTTCATTTTAAATCGTTCAACCGTAACGGTTTGCTCCAAACATGGGGTTCGCCGTCGCTGGACACAGATTCCGCAGGAAGGAGGCTCCCAACTCAGGTCTTCGGACCGGAGACAGCTTGCAGTTTCGCCTTCGCAGTCCTTGCCCCTAGACTCTAGAACAGTCCCCCTTGAGTTCCAGCAGATCTGCTAGAACAGTTTCAGCTTTTAAAATTGATCTTGAAGCCCATTTTCACAGGCGGGCCTAATACATGCATTTTTTTTTAAATGTACTAGCTAGTATACTTGCACTAATATCTGCTCTTAAGACTCGTGCTTTTACTGCATTTCGCCATCAACTCATTTAAAATTCATTTTTTTGGGTCAGCACCTTGTGCGGAAGGTGATCTATAAATGAATATTATACAACTCCGTTGCTTTCAGTTACCAGCAGTGACCGTTACATCAGCGTCAGAATGTTCACTTAACAGCCTAATAACATTCCTAAACTTAGATTAGTGGTCTTCACTCCGGGTCCTGGAGAGCCGCAGGGTGTGGCTGGTTTTTGTTTTCACCGTAAAATCAGCAACTGATTTCAGACCCAAGAAACCAGGGGAGGCGAGTTAATTGATCAGTTAAAGCAGTTGCTTACACAATTAAGTGCTGAGTAACAACGAAAGCCAGCACACCCTGCAGCTTGCCAGGACCAGGGTTGCCGACCCCCAGGTTAAAGTGTTGGCGAGCTATGATTAGGCGGTCCCACAATAGTGACCAATACCCAGTGTTCCTGGTACTAGAGGATTGACAGGGTGAGTGGATCGCCTCATCCCTATCTCTGAGGCAGAGGTCGGAGTTCAGGAAGGTGACAGAGCCGCAAAAACAGACCACAGACGCCGTTAAACTTTACCTTTTTATTCTTTGTACATTCAGCACTTACAGGAAAAAAAAGCAAGAGAAAACAAAAAATTAGTTTTTGTACTAAAATTATAAGATAAAAAAACAATATTAAAACAGTCTTTCTTTCTATGAATATTAGACTCGCCCACCTCCTGTCCCACCCACACCTCCCCACACTCTGGGAGGTGCTCTGATTTAAAGAGAGGGGGCACACACACTGGGGGGGGGGTTCTGCAGTGAATGAGGAGGAGAGGGGAGAGGAGAGGAGACGTGAGGGTTCAGGAGGAACCAGAGAAGAAGACGATGATCCAGACACACAGGAGGACCTACGAGGCTTTGGCCTAGTCTGCCAGCCACTCATGGAGGGTCGCGGGGGGAAGTGGGGCGGCGGAAACCCGGATATTTTCTGAAGCTGAAAAATGGACACAAAGCAAAAAACGCAATCCGGGCACCGTGGTGAACTTGTATATATATATATATATATACTTATATAATATATATATATTTTGTAAAAATTATAATGGTGAAAAATAACCGTTTGCGTTCTCGGAAAAAAAAATTATTGGCGAAAATCACAAAAGGTTGCTTGAGTTTGGACAAAAGGGAGGGGCACAATGCCTATCCGTATGAGTGAGTGACAGAGGGGGCGCGGCCAATGAGTGGCCTTCGCGACTAGCTGAGCGGGGTGGCAGGGGCGTGGGCTTAAGTCTTCTCTGACGTCATCGCGTGGAAAGGGGGGGAGACGGAGGGAGCGTTGCCTGGGCAACGGCCTCGCTCTGGAGTTCTGCATGCAGGCCCGCGTACGGTCACGTGTGCACGCGCGCGCTAGCGGGGTGGTCTGTGTGTGTGTGTGCCCACGCCTGCGAGTGTGTGTGTGTGTCTGCGTTTCTGTGTCTGCGGGCGTATGCGTGTGCGTGACAGTAGTTTGTAAGACTGCATATGTGAAAGTAGTTTGCGTGTGTGTGTGTGTGTGTGCGTTTCTGTGTCTGCGGGCGTATGCGTGTGCGTGAGAGTAGTTTGTAAGACTGCATATGTGAAAGTAGTTTGCGTGTGTGTGTGTGTGTGTGTGTGTCTGCGTTTCTGTGTCTGCAGGCGTATGCGTGTGTGAGAGTAGTTTGTATGACTGCATATGTGAAAGTAGTTTGCGTGTGTCTGTGTGTGTGGCAATGCTTGTGTGTGCAAGTGCGTGTACGCGCTTGTGTCTATACGTGTGTGTATGCATGTGTGTGAGGGTAGTGCGAGTGTGTATATGTGCGTTTGAGAGTGTGTGTATGCACGTGTGTGAGGGTAGTGTGTGAGAGTGTGAATGTGTGTGTGTGTGAGGGTAGTGTGTTGTGTGTGTGTGTGTGTGTGTGTGTGAGGGTAGTGAGTGTGAGTGTGTATGCGTGTGTGTGTGTGTGTATGCGTGTGAGGGTAGTGTGAGTGCGTGCGTGCGTGTGTGAGGGTAGTGTGTTGTGTGTGTGAGGGTAGTGTGTTGTGTGTGTGTGTGCGTGCGTGTGTGAGGGTAGTGTGTTGTGTGTGTGAGGGTAGTGTGTTGTGTGCGTGCGTGCGTGCGTGCGTGTGAGGGTAGTGAGTGTGTGCGTGTGTGTGAGGGTAGTGAGTGTGTGTGTGTGTGTGTGTGTGTGTGTGCGCGTGTGTGTTAGTCAGTGAACAGGGTGTGGTCCAGGCTCAGCTCCCCCCCTCCTGCCCCTCTCTGCCCCCCCCTCAGCGGCGTCGGTCCCGGGGTGGGGGGTCACTGCGACTGCGTGAGCGTCTGGCCCCACCCTGCCCCGCAGGCCGGCGGTACCCCTCCCTCCTCTTATCCCCGTCGCGCTCCCTGCCTCTCTCCCGCTCCCTCTCCCGGTCCCGGTCGCGCTCCCTCTCTCTCTCCCGCTCCCTCTCTCTGTCCCCGTCGGCCCCGCCCCGCCCGCTGGCCCCGCCCACCGCAGCGGTGGCCCCGCCCGCGGCCCCGGCCCCGGCCCCCCCGCCCTCCTTCTCGCGGCCCTTGGCCCGCTCCCGCCGCTCCTCCTCCCGCTTCCGGTCCTCCTCCTCCTGCAGCTCCTTCCTCCTCTTCTCCCTCTCCTTCATGCGTTCGGCGCGCTCCGTCTCTTTCTGCAGGGCCTGGGATTGGGCGAGAGGGGGTTTCCCCCACAATGCAACAGTTTTAACTGGAGAGTCATTTCACCGAGCGGTATTGGCTCTACGGGGCGAATTTGACGCGAATACTTTTCTGTGCTTGATTGATCTCGCCTGGTGCAAACGAGCCAACCGAGAAAGCCAGAAGGCAGGGTTTGCACTTTTAGGAGAGTATTTGATAGGTTCTGATACACCGGACCAGCTCAGTACAGCGTAGAAAAGTGTTTGAATCAAAATCAAAATCAAAAATGGTTACAATATTTGACCCAGGTCTACACTAGTCTACAAAAACGATCCTGACCCTTTCTTAGCTGGTCACCTGGAGAAAAGGAGTTCGAGTTTAACTAAATATTTAAAAATAACTGATTTACCGAAGAACTAAACCTGAGCACAGGGGTGAGTGTGTTCAAATTTACAGACGAGTATGAAAACGGAAGATGTCGCTAGCATCTCGTACAGGTGTGTAACAGGTGAGTATCGGTCCGTTTCCTCACCTGCTGTTCAGTGAGGGGGAGCCAGTAGATGCAGGGGGCCGCTTTGGTTTTACAGAAGAGGTCATCCAGCAGCTTGGCTGGGGGCTCCTCTGGTGCTTTCTCTGCGCGCACACACACACACACACACACACACACACACACACCATGTTAACACAACGTAGAGCACAATAACCTCCATATTCAAGGATTGTTGACTGAGAATTTAAAGAATTGCATGTGTGGCTATGAGCAATGGATAAGATATTTTTTATTTTATTTTTTTGAGTGGAGAAACATTTCAGCCAAGGTTTATTGCCAGGGCCCAGGGACTGACAGTATGGCTCTAGAATAATCAGCCAGTGCTTTTCTACCCAAGGGAAAGCAGAAGAGTAGGCAAAGTGGGCAGGCATGCATCCAATACAGTGTGGTATTGCATAACATGCACAAACATTTCTGCAGAAGTGATATTTCGATGCATTATGCACTCTAAATGGTCAAAATCAAGCTGTAATTGTTTTATATATACAATCCATTTAGAGAGTTGGGAGTTTTAACTGAAGGAGTATCTTCAGGTTCAGTATCTTGCTCAACGGTACGGCTGTGCCCCACCACTGGCATCAAACCTGCAACCTCACGGCTGTTTCCCAGTGCCTGAAACTGGCTCCAAAAACATTTGGCTTTGTTTGAGAAAGATTCGAATATTTTGTAGGGTTTTAAATGGGGGCGCAAAACAATAGTTGAGAAGCCATTTTGATTGGTTGACTGGCATAAGGTGGAGAGAAAGGGAGTGAACGGTCAAGATTCGGGGCCTCACCTTTCTTGTCGGTCTTCCTCTCCTTGCTCTTGCCCCTCTCCTTGCGCCTCCTCTCCCTCTCCCGCGATCGGGAGCGCCGGGCGGCGCCCTCCCGGTCCTCTCCGGGTTTTCCGAAATCGCGCACCTTGTCCCGGTCCCACTCGCGCTCCGCCCGCGTCCTCTCCCGGCGCTCCATCTCCCGCTCGCGCTGGGCCCACTGGTCCCGCACGCCGCCGCCCCCGGGGCCCCTCTCCCGCTCCCGGTCCCGCTCCCGGTCCCGCTCCTGCATCAGGGCGGGGGGCGGGACGCCGGGCCCCTCCCCGGCCCCGCGCTCCTCCCCGGGACGCTCCGCTGGGAGCAGCCCCCGGTGGAAGTCCAGCTGCAGAGACGTTACAGCGCGTTACTCACAGCGTTACACAGCGTTACACAGCGTCACACAGTGTTACACGTCAGTCATTTCATAGACAGCTCTCAGACACAGGCTCAGAGCGAGAGAGAGAGGGAGAAAGAAGGGAGAGGTACAGACTCGGAGAGGGGGAGATTGATTGAGGGGGACAGAGAGCGAGGGAGTGAGAGACGGAGGGAGGGCAGAGAGGACAGGATGGGGGTTTAATTTGGGGATGTGTGCTCACCTCGTCCTGCTCACAGAAGTCCACGCTGAGGAATTTGGGGTTACTCTGGGGCCACTTCACGCCATGCAGAGCCGTGCGGGTGGCCACGGCCTCGTCTGTACTGGAGTACTGAGAGCACAGCCACAATTACTCAACACGGCCTCGTCTGTACTGGAGTACTGAGAGCACAGCCACAATTACTCAACACGGCCTCGTCTGTACTGGAGTACTGAGAGCACAGCCACAATTACTCAACACGGCCTCATCTGTACTGAGAGCACAGCCACAATTACTCAACACGGCCTTGTCTGTACTGGAGTACTGAGAGCACAGCCACAATTACTCAACACGGCCTCATCTGTACTGAGAGCACAGCCACAATTACTCAACACGGCCTCGTCTGTACCGAGAGCACAGCCACAATTACTCAACACGGCCTCGTCTGTACTGAAGTACTGGCAGCACAGCCACAGTTACTCAACACGGCCTCATCTGTACAGAAGTACTGGCAGCACAGCCACAGTTACTCAGCGCACTCAGTGACGTAGAGACAGACTTAAGGCCAGTTTACAGTATGATCATAAAAAGTATAAATGCATTAAACGAAGAACACATCGCCGGAGTGGAGTGCTTGGCGAGCTCGAGTGGATGACACTTCTCTAAAGATAATTACAGAGGAGAATGTTCTAGAACAGTCGTCATGATAAATGAGGACGGCGACTGGGTCAAAGTTCTATGCAATTCATTACGATGATAGCGACATCGTCGCTCTATTATAAACTAAAGGTCGATGACCATCAAGTGTGATAATGTCTGGCGGCAATGATCATACACCAACTATAAACGGGTCTCTTTACGGGTGAGGCAGTCAGACTGGGTGACTCACAGTGACGTAGCAGTGTGACTTGATCTTGTCGATCCAGAACGCCTCCTCCACCACGGTCCCGGTCCGGTTCAGCAGCTCCTTCAGCTGGCCCAGAGTGAAGGGGCGCACCTGGGCAGCGGGGGGGGGGGGGGGGGGTCAAAGGTCAACACGGGGTTCACACCTGAGCAAGCTGCACTCAGGTCCCTCTGTCCTAATCCACTCATCTACTTATATATACTTATGACAACACCACCCAGGTAAAAGATAGCAGTGTCAAGTTCTGCAAGGTAAAATACACCCCTACAACCGAGTTTATGATGCAACCTTCAACATAGATATACCTGGGCCTCATTTTAAATTCCCACTTACAGAAATATTTTAACACATTCGTAACATTTCACAAATTTACCACTAGGGGGCAGATGAGTGTAGTGCGTATGACAGGGATCATCGAATCCAAATCCAGCCCTGGTTTTATGTTCTCACGGGTAATGAGTCTTCACACCTGACTCCCAGGTAAAGGGAGGGCGTAAAAACCAGCAGTTCTCGACCGCGAGTTGCTGTTCCCTGGTGTATGAGCGTGCATTGGTGTATTACGGGTTGATAGGTGTTATAGGCATATAGGTGTTTGGTGTATAGGTAGGTATACAGGTGTTTGGTGTATAGGTAGGTATACAGGTGTTTGGTGTATAGGTAGGTATACAGGTGTTTGGTGTATAGGTAGGAATACAGGTGTTTGGTGTATAGGTAGGAATACAGGTGTTTGGTGTATAGGTAGGAATACAGGTGTTTGGTGTATAGGTAGGAATACAGGTGTTTGGTGTTAGGCCGCATATGAGTGGAGTGTGTGTATGAGCCTGTACTGGCGTATAAGTGGTTGAATAGGTGAGGTATTTGATGGTTGGTGTACAGGTGTTTCAGTTCAGTTTCAGAGGTGTGCAGCGTGTATGAGGAGTGTGCATAGTAAAGGTACAGGTGCACAGGACTCACCAGGTTGCAGAATGTGTAGCGAGTGTACGAGTGTGTACGAGTGTGTACGAGTGTGTACGAGTGTGTACGAGTGTGTACAGGTAGACGAGGTACAGGTGTACACGACTCACCAGGTTGCAGACGTGGACGATGTTGGTTATTTTGCCCCGGGGGGGCGAGGGTTGCCGGGCGGAGCAGACGGGATCGTCGATGGTGACGGACACGCCCGATTTCTGCTGGCTGATGGAACGACGCACCAGCGTGTCGCTGGGGGTAACTGGGGGGAGGAAGAGGAAGAGGAGGGAGAGAGGACGCAGAGTTAGTGTGATGAGGGGGCAGGGGGTGACATCTGATCAGGCCTGTCTCAGTCACCGGCCTCAAGAACAAGACGATACACACAAAGCTCTTGTCCTCCGCATTTCCCACAATGCATCACTGAAATGGCCATTTCCACGAAGCGGTCGGGACTCTCAAATCTCACACAGACATACAGACACATACACAAGACAGCTAGACAGAAACAAAACACATACCTCACTCCCACAATCTCTGGTCCTTTCTCAAAGACCCTCCCCACATCAACCTCTCTTGACTAACACACTGGAATATTCCAGTGGAAAATTCCGCTCCCACAGGTGTCTCCCTGTGACTGATTAAATCTGTTTATTTTAGGAACTATTCCCAGCCCTCCTTAATCCCAGTAGTGCCCATACAAACAGGAAGGGAACATGATCAAACACCAGCCACAACAGCTCCACCAATCAGACGAGAGAAGGGGGTTCGCCTTCTCGGGCCAATCACCTTTCTTCAGCTCCACCTCCCGGGACGCTGAGGGGGTTTGCATCTCCATGGCGACCTCCAAACTGCCGCTGCTGCTGCTGCTCTTGTCCTCTTTGTTCCCCCTCTCTGTTTCAGCCTCCCGCTCCTCCTCTTCCTCCTCCTCTTCCTCGTCCACTCGCTTGGGTTCCTTCTGCCCATTCTCCTGGGTCTCGGTGTGGACGACCTGCCAGAGGAGAGGGAGGGTTAGGGTTAGGGAGGGAGAGCTGGGCACGTTGTTCCAAACAGAACTACACTACCCACAATACACGCCACAGAACTACAATGCACCCACAATACACACTAGAGAACTACACTACCCACAATGCATGCTAAAGAACTACAATGCACCCTCAATACAGTAGAGATACAAGTTCCCACCAAACACACTACAGAGACATGTTACAAAACTACAATGCACCCACAATACATGCTATAGAACTACAACAGACCCACAATACAGTAGAGATACAAGATCCCCACCAAACACACTACAGAGCTACATGCTACAGAACTACACTACCCACAATACACGCTGCAGAACTACAACACACCCACAATACAGTAGATACAAGGTCCCCACCAAACAGACTACGGAGCTACTACGCACCCAGAAATACACCCAACAGAACTACACTACCCACAATGCATGCTACAGAACTGCAATACAGTAGAGATTCAAGGTCCCCACCAAACACACGACGGAGCTACTAAAAACCAACAAATACACCCAACAGAACTACACTACCCACAATGCACCCAACAGAACTACACTCCCCACAGTGCACAGGTACAGGGCTGTGGGCTGAGCACTGACCTGCGTGACGGTGCGGCGGATCTTGAGGTCCTTGTCCAGGCCCTGGTCCCCGGCCTCGCCCCTCTCGCCCCCCTCCTCGTCCTCAGAGAGGCGGCCCTCCTCCGGGTGCAGTTCCACCACTGCCTCCTGGCTGCCCGGGCCGGCGGCCATCTTAACGTCCGGTATCAGAGACTGCCCAGGGGAGAGAGGGAGAGGGAGAGAGGGAGAGAGTGTAAGTATGGCACTAAATAACCCACTTATATATCATATGTGACACTTAAGCTGCTCGGGAGAATATCAGGCTGTACAAATGGACACCGTTTTGTATTAAAGAAAAAAAACAAAAAAACAAAAGCTGTGCTATTTCGCTAACCGGATATGAGGGTGCAATGTTTCAACAGTACGAACCCACGACCTCCAGTCAGGTGAGGTGAGGTTAGAGCACAGTACCTCCAGAGAGGTGAGGTTAGAGCACAGTACCTCCAGTCAGGTGAGGTGAGGTTAGAGCGCAGTACCTCCAGAGAGGTGAGGTTAGAGCGCAGTACCTCCAGAGAGGTGAGGTTAGAGCGCAGTACCTCCAGTGAGGTGAGGTTAGAGCGCAGTACCTCCAGTGAGGTGAGGTGAGGTTAGAGCACAGTACCTCCAGAGAGGTGAGGTTAGAGCGCAGTACCTCCAGAGAGGTGAGGTTAGAGCGCAGTACCTTCAGGGAGTCTGTAGTGATGATGATGGAGGGCTTCTTGGCAGTGACGGCAGTGCTGGATCCCCACCTCCTCTTCCTCCCAGCGGGGCCCCCGGCCTCCGCCTCCCCCGGGGGCGCTGGTGTGGGGGCCGCCGCCCCAATGCTGGCCGCTGGGGCCCCTGGGGACGGCTTGGTGACTGCTGAGAGAGAGAGAGATGAGCCCAAAACATGGCACCGGGCGCGCGAACGGGCTCTGAGCACTCACACAGGAAGTGAGAGAGTGAGAGAGAGTGAGAGAGAGGGAGTGAGAGAGAGGGAGTGAGAGAGAGGGAGTGAGAGAGAGAGTGAGAGAGTGAGAGAGAGAGAGAGGGGTCCACAGAGAGGAAGTGAGAGAGAGAGAGAGAGAGAGAGGGAGTGAGAGAGAGAGAGAGAGAGAGAGAGAGAGAGGGGTCCAGAGAGAGGGAGGAAGTGAGAGAGAGAGAGAGAAAGAGAGAGAGAGGGGGGTCCAGAGAGAGAGGGGGGTCCAGAGAGAGAGGGGGGTCCAGAGAGAGGAAGTGAGAGAGAGGGGTCCAGACAGGAAGTTGAGCGCAGCGTTACAGGAAGTGGCGGTGGGAGGATACTCACTGGTCAGGGAGATCTTTCGGGCAGTGAACGCTTTAGGGGTGGCACTCTGAAAGAAAGACAGATAAAAAAGGCCCCCAGGACGGAGGGAGAGGTGAGAAAGAAAGGAACCGGCAAACGAACGGACAGACAGGGGTGAGGAGGGGAGAGAGAAGGGGAAGGGGAGAGAGAGATCAACAGCCATGAATTAAAAACACCCCCAACCCCCCCCCACCCACCCACTGGAAGGGCCCCGAAAAGAGGGAGCAGGACAGGCAGCGAATCGAAACCCACGTTCCTGTTGTGTGTGTGTATGTGTGTGTGTGTGTGTGTGTGTGTGTGTGTGTGTGTGTGAGAGAGAGAGTGAGTGTGTGTGTGAGAGTGTGAGTGTGAGTGTGTGTGTGAGAGTGTGAGTGAGAGTGAGAGTGAGAGTGAGAGTGAGAGTGAGAGTCAGAGAGTCAGAGTGTGTGTGTGTGAGAGAGTGTGTGTGAGAGTGTGTGAGTGAGAGTGAGAGTGAGAGTGAGAGTGAGTGAGAGTGAGAGTGTGTGTGTGTGTGTGTGTGTGAGTGTGCGTGTGAGTGTGTATGAGTGTGTGTGAGTGTGTGTGTGTGTTTGTGTGTGTGAGAGTGTGCGTGTGAGAGTGTGTGAGTGTGTGTGCGTGTGAGAGTGTGTGAGTGTGTGTGCGTGTGAGAGTGTGTGAGTGTATGTGCGAGTGTGTGTATGAGTGTGTGTGTGAGTGTGTGTGTGAGTGTGTGTGTGTGAGTGTGTGTGTGTGAGTGTGTGTGCGCCTACACAAGACTGCGCGTACCACAGCGCGCGTTTGTGCGAGTGCATGCTTGCTATAAAAGGCCTTCCTTTTAAACAAAACGGTTGAAAAACACACTATCGTCAGTGGGGGGGAAAAAAACAAGAATTTGGGATTAACGCCTTCACAAATGTCACGAGTCCCATCTGTGTCACCAGTCTGTCCAATCAGAAACTGCAGATTTTTTTTGAAGACCCGTTTTCATGAGGCAGCAGCAGGATTGCGCAATGAAATCAAAAATAAGCAGCGGAATGCAGACGTGGGACAAGCAGCTCCATCAGCCTCCCCGCGCTGCCAAAACACAAAGCAGCGAATACCGCCAACCCGCTGCCTAAAAATACACCTCCGACGTCCAGCTTAGATGACAACAACAGTCTCACGCGTTTATGTCTCTAAACCAGACACAGCACAGCTAACAATCCGGTGAGACTACAACAGGACCGCGCCACGTCTGCTGTTAAAATGAGCATTTCAAAAAGAATCTCAAATAAAATAGCGTAAATAAAGATTCGAGTTTGCATGCGGACCAAATGTAAATGACGAAGTCGTCCCCGACCGTTTTGGAATGTGTAAACGGGCGTTTGGCCAATTGGGACGGCGTGTGCGAGCTAACGGGCGTTTTTCGAGACTGTGTGTATGCGCGTGTCTGTGCAGGTGTGTGTGTGTGTGTGCTCTACGCTGCATCTCCCTCCACTGGGGACGATAACACGGCGGTCTGTGGGGAGCGTAAGGCCCGAGTCACTGCCTGCCCCCCCCCTCCACAAGCCTGGCCTGGCTCAGTTGGCCCGTTTACAGTGAAGAGGAAAGCAGAGCCCCCACCATGGCAGGACAGGGCCCTGAGCAGAGTTACACACAGAGCCTCTGTCCATCCCAACAACGGCCTCATTTTAAACGGCTGCAGCCCCACACCAATATATATATAATTTTTCTTAATTTTAAATTTCTGTCAAGGAGTCTTGAGAGAAAATGCATTTTAACAAATGTAAATGAGAAAAAAAAGTTTTAAATACTTAAACTGAGAAAGTGACAAGTTATTTCCTGGTACCATTTGACACCTGATCCTCACTGGCACGGCTATGGCCCAATCGCACAGCTGTGTGAACTGTATCTAGGCAACAAGGGTGTCCAATCAGGGGGTGGCTGAGGAGTGTGGGCAGGACTCAAGCATTTGAGTGCGCGCTGACTGGTCAGATGAACAGGAAGTGTTTTTTTTTTGTTTTTTTGCAGGGAAGTAGTTTTTTCGTATGGACTGGCTTTGTAAAATGTCAATACTTTCCCCAGAGAAGGCAAAAGTCTTTCGGGGCAGGGTAGGAGGGGGCGTGCAATCCAGAGCAATTCTCATCTCTGCAAGGGTCTTTTAGCGGGGGTGGAGGCACCACTGTACCGTCCTGCCATTGGGCATCATTGGGTGTGACTCCGCCCCCCTGGTGCTGACATCACTCGTAAGCAGCGGGAGAGGGGTTGGCCGAGGATCCCTGGCCAATCAGACGAGGGCGGTGGGCTGAAGCTGGGAGGGCGGGCGGCCCTGGGCAATGGCCTGAGGAAAGCGGCCTTTTTAAAAGTCATTTTCTGAAAGTCTTTCGCTTCGATAGTCCTGGGCCAGGGCTCCGACAGCCCTCGGCCGTCCCAGGGGAAACCCGCCCTCCCAGGACCACGCCGGCCTTTTGGGATGGAGTTGCGAGCCCCCACCGCCAAACAGACCTCCGTGGAAACTCTGTTTTGGGCAACGTCCCGCAAAGAAAACCCCCCCGGCTTCACTGTACTCAAAGAGCCCAGCCAATGGGACGCAATCCTGAGGAGGTTTTACCCAATCAGGGTCAAACAAGTCCAACTCCGGCGCTGGCCCCGCCTCCCCCCCCCCCCACCGCATTGTCACTGTTGGTCTTTGTATTCCCAAAAGCTCAATTTCTTTTTTTGGTACTTTGGTAATGTCAACAAGTTTTTTTTTTTTGTTTTTTTTGTACAAACTGAAGTCCAGAAAACGTGTTTGCTGGTGGGAGGGGGTCGAGGTTCCCAGTCAACCTGTAGAGTCCACAGACTGGAGGGGGGGGAACTGGAAACTGTGACGCTCATGTCGGCCATCTTGTGAGCGTTCAACAGGTTCAGTGTCGCTTCAGGAAGTGTGCGGCGTCAGGCAGGGGCCCCTGGTAACTCCAGGACTGCTGGTGAGTGCTGGCAGCACCAGCAGCGCAGACAGGAGGGGCCCCGGAACCATGTTTGTATATCCACAGGAACAGGGAGGGGGGGAAAAACGCAACACCCAGCAGTGTCACCAGTTCATTGCTTTTGACGTTCACAAGTCGTTCGCTTTTTTCCAAACATTCAGCAGCCCTGCCGGCCACGCCCCCTGCTTCCCTTACTCTCTCTTGCAAAGTTCTGGTTGGCTTATAGTGTGGGGGCGGGCCTTCAGCAGTGACAGGCCACACCCCCTCCTGGTGGGCTTAGCGAATGGGGCGGGCCTTCAGCAGTGACAGGCCACACCCCTCCCCCCTCCTGGTGGGCTTAGCCAATGGGGCGGGCCTTCAGCAGTGACAGACCACGCCCCCCCCCCCCCTCCTGGTGGGCTTAGCGAATGGGGCGGGCCTTCAGCAGTGACAGGCCACGCCCCCCTCCTCCTCACAGTCCAATCAGCAGCTCGTCTCAGCCGGCCGTGTGGCAGGGCAGACAGGGGAGGGCCTGTCTGGGGTAGAGCCAGGGCTCGTGGGCATAGCGAGGTAGGAGCTCAGGCAGGCAGTACCCAGGTACCAATAGGGGCAATGGAAGAGGCATGAGCACCTTTACAACAGAGCAATCAGTGGTGTTTTAAACAGTCAGCCCACACAGAGAGAGCGCCCCCTGCTGCTTCTGTCTGGGACACGCTCAGCAAAAAAGGCCACATCACAAAAATGCAGACACACACCGCACGCTCACACAGGCACGCACAACGACTCGCTCTCGCACACGCAGATGCGCACACACACACACACACACACACACCGCTGCACATTGTGCGCACTCAAGCACAAATATACGCACACTATCGCACTCACTGATGCATACAATCACACGGACAAGATCACGAACAGTTGTCGTACACACACACAAACCATGCAAACCCGGGTCAAAGGTCAGATGCAAGCTACAGCCCACAAGCTGCCCAGTCCGAGCAAGGAAGCGATTTCCCTTCATAGGTCCTTCACTAACCCTTTGAAGAGCAGGTTTTTGGAATGTTTACATGTCCAAAATTCTAGAACCCCATCGCCAGCAGTGATTGTGACATCAGCATTAGAATGTTCAGTTCAGAACATTCTGTAATCTGAAGACTCCAAAAGGGTTATTAAGGACAGCTTCAGAGGCTACACATGCCAGGCCATTCAGCTTTACTGCTCAACATTCGCTCCTGCGTTCCTCTGACAAAGATAGCAGAGCCCTCTCGATATGACAAGAGAACTCCGGTCGCTGGGGACACTTAGGTCAATTTTTTGCTTAATCAGAGTAGAATAAGAGATACTATCCCTACTGACTAAGGAGGACAGAGGGAATAGCGTGAGGCCAACACTACCAGGTGAGGCCGATAGCATGAGGCTAACACTCCCGATACAGACCAAAAGAAGGTTACCCCAAAACAAACTATTTGTTCAGTGTAGCAACATTGCATGACTGATACTGGTGTACACTGCCATGAGATCATTAGTCAGGAGGCTTGTCCTAAAGCTCAAACTAAAGATCTCCCTTAACTGATGCAATGCAAGAAAAAAATCTTTAAAAAAAATTTTTTTTAAAAGAGAAGATATTCACCCAGTGAGCACTTTATTGGGTATTTATCAGACTTATAGGTCTCCGGCTGCTGT
Organism: Conger conger; assembly: GCF_963514075.1. Lineage (NCBI taxonomy): Eukaryota > Metazoa > Chordata > Actinopteri > Anguilliformes > Congridae > Conger > Conger conger. The sequence goes on along the minus strand of NC_083768.1, from coordinate 6,285,387 downwards.
AGCCAATCCACTTATAGGCTTCACATGTGATTTCTTTCCCAATCAGACATATGGTCTGAAAAACACCTAAACCTCTTGACCATGTCTGCCTGCTTGTATGCATTTAGTCGCTGCCACATGATTGGCTGATTAAATATTTGCATCAACAAGCTGGTGTACAGGCCTACCTAATAAAGTGCCCAGCGAGATATATCTGTATAGACGAAGATGCCATCAGATCAATTTCTATTAAGGAGGAAGAGAAAAATGATCAGCGTTCTTAAGTCATTAAGCACCGTTCCTGGGGGAATCCGGCTCCACAATCTGTCTTCCGCAGCCAACACAGACACACACGTACACTCTTGAGCACGCACACAGACTCGCATACCTGCACATGCACACGCATGCATTAATTCACACGCACGCACATCATGCACGCACATATACACACGCGTACACGTGTCGCACATTGCACCCGACTCACACAGACGCACACTGCATCACAGACACTCGCACTGGCGTCCGCATCCGTCGCATTCACTGCGTCACACACTGCATGACATACACACGTCTGCGGCATACACTGCATCTCTCTCTCACTCTCTCTCTCACACACACACACACACACACACACACACACACACACACACACACACACACACACACACACACACACACACCTGTTACACATACCATGTCTCACACATAAGCAAACACATACACGTCTGTTGCACATGCACTGTCTCTCACACTATGTACACTCACACACTCTCTCTCACACACACACACACACACACACACACACAGTAAACTGGCGCAGCTCTCTGGGAGCTCCAGGCCGTCCCGCACCCCCTTACCTCCTGGGCTCGGCCCTCGCTGCTCTCGGGAGCCTGTTCACACTCGGGGCCCGGCGACTCGGACATGGCTGCCTGCTTCACCTCCCTGAGGGAGAGAACCAGAGCGTTAGCATCGTAGCATCACCATCAGCGAGAACCAGAGCGTTAGCGTCGTAGCATCACTATCAGAGAGAACCAGAGCGCTAGCATCCTAGCATCACCATCAGAGAGAACCAGAGCGTTAGCATCGTAGCATCACCATCAGAGAGAACCAGTGCTAGCATTGTAGCATCACCATCACAGAGAACCAGAGTGCTAGCATTGTAGCATCACCAGCACAGAGAACCAGAGTGCTAGCATTGTAGCATCACCAGCACAGAGAACCAGAGTGCTAGCATTGTAGCATCACCAGCACAGAGAACCAGAGTGCTAGCATTGTAGCATCACCAGCACAGAGAACCAGAGTCCTAGCATTGTAGCATCACCATCAGAGAGAACCAGAGTGCTAGCATTGTAGCATCACCAGTAGATTAGCATCACATCTCAGAGAGAACTAGTACTAGCACCATAGCAGCACCAGCAGAGAACTAAAGTGACGCTAAGAGATGGTGATGCTGCAACGGTAACATGCCATCATAGGGGAGGGAGACCACATGTTAGTATCGCAGCGTCTTAGCATTACCAACACCGAGAGACCTCACGTCAGCATCAAAACATCACCAGTAGATTTGCATGTTAGCATCACTAGCACAGAGAACCAGCGTGTTCGCATCACCAGTAGAATAGCATCTTAGCATCACTAGCACAGAGAACCAGCGTGTTCGCATCACCAGTAGATTAGCATCTTAGCATCACTAGCACAGAGAGAACCAGTGTGTTAGCATCGTATCGTCACCAGCATAGAGGAGGGAAACTGTATGCTAGCATCGCATAATCTTAGCATTACCAACATCGAGACCTCGTGTTAGCATCATCAGTAGCTTAGCATGTTAGCATCACTAGCACAGAGGGAACCAGTGTGTTGGCATCATAGCATCACCAGCAGAGAGGGATACGGCATGTTAGCATCGTAGCATCATTGGCACAGGGGGAGCCTTGGCTGGAGTGCCCCAGGAAGAAGGAAAGGACCGAGAACACAGGCAGAATACAAGCGTCCAGAAGTGTTCAGCCCTGAGACTTGCGTGTACAGTACCGCAGCGTGTACATAAACATGACGAGCAGACAGACGTTTCTGATCTATTAATAAACCGCAATACACGAATGCAGACGAGGACAAAGTGGGATACAGTGGAGAAGGCCACGCGGGTTTTCCACAAACGTACCAACGCTAAGGGCCAACGCCACTGCACACGGTGGTTGCAATGCCCAAATACGTGGCATTGGCATCATAAGTAGTTCTATGAGTATCACGTGGATTGTGTGTACATGCACAGGCCTGTCGTGCGTAGTCAGCTTGCAATATTAATAAAGCTGAGCACAACCATGGCGGCAGCTTCTTGTTAAACAACTGGCCAAGTGGCCAAAACCGCAATGTGTGCAACGACAGTGTAGCATCTGAAGAGCAGTCATCCCAGCAAACAGAAGACATTTCTTGATGTTAGCACAGAGCAAGCCAGCGGCTAAATGGACTGTTGCTATTGTACCCTACTCTGCTTGTAAAAATGTTTTGCTATTGGTAATTTTATTCTACATCTGACCCCTCAAAGAAACAAGTGATGTTTTTCATTTGTTTAATGAACATTGCTCAAAGACACATGATCACCCTGTAATTCAATGGGAAATACCATAGGAGTCATGCAGGTAATGCAATTCAACATGGTATACGTTTACCTATCAGTATCCGTCTTGAAGCAATGGTACCAGAGCATACTCGACCAGGCTCTACACCATTTCCGTACCTATACCAGGAGTTTAATCGTGTCCACAGCTTAACCGGGAAGTCAATGGACGAGTGTTGGAAACCGGACACTAGCATACTACCCGTCGTAAATTTAGGGGTTGAAATGCAGTTTCAGGAGTATGCAAAGTACACGTTTCTGAACACAGACGTGGGACTGCTGGTTTCCCACCCTCCCTTTACCGGGGAGCCAGGTGTGAAGTAGCACTAATTACCGGGGAGAAGAGAGAACTGGAGCTGGATTTTTGGATTGAAGGGCCAGAATTGATGATCCCTGATATAGACCTTGGTTTCAATGACTGTTAACAGCAACCCAATAACAAATGGAGAGAGAGATGGCCAACTGCAATGAACCTCTAGTTATGAAATTCAGTGCAGTTCAGTTCAAAGCATCTTAATACTCTATAAAACGCATTACCATTCCTGTGTGTCAACGGAAATGGCTGCACCATTTCAATTCAGTGAGTTCAGGAACTTAACTGAAATTAAATTCTTAAAAACAAAGTCCTTAAAGCAGTGAGCCTCCTCACTCCTGGTACTGGAGAGCCGCAGGGTGTGCCAACTTAATTGATCGATGAATGCAGTTAATTAGTTAAACTCACATCACCTGGTTTCTTGGTCTGAATTGGTTGCTGATATTAAGGCCAAAATAAATGAATACATAAAATAAAATAAGCAACACACCCTACAGCTCTCCAGGACCAGGAGTGAGGACCACTGCCTTAAGAACATTTAGGCTTTAAAATAAATAAATAAAAATTATTCAATGAATTACAATTAATTTCCATAATTGAGGAAACCAAATTGACACCCAAAAACAGGCGGAACAGGATTCAAGCAACCCAGACAGTACACTTTAGACAAAGTGTGGAGGCTGAAATTTTGGATTAACTAAAATCAGTGAAATCAAGCCCAACACCCAAGACCTAACCTAATTCCAGTACAACCCAACAAGCACTGCCCAACCTGTAATACAGGTCATTTGAACAGAACTGGATATTTAGTTAAGTCACCAAGGTAACGCTAATCGCTTTACTGTTGTCTTGACAAAAAGGTGCGTTCCACCTGAAAACGAGGAGTTACTGTGACTAGGATGCGAAGGGCTACCTCGCCACTTTAAGCCCGAGATTTTCGCTAGCATCTACATATCCACACCTGGGGCAGGACTTTAACCGCCGGCCCGCATGTGCCAGTGCATGTGCTTCTGGTGTTCCCAAAACGTTTCGGTCAAAAAAAACAAAACTGCCCGGCTTGGCGGGCTGCTAACGAATCAAATGCACAACAGCAGTCGTGGTAAAGACGCCGCTTTCCATCAAAGGTCAGAATCATTATCGTCCCTAACTGATAGTCCGCTCGTAACGGCGTGGAAGGACGACTCCCGTAAAAGGAATTGATGCTATTTAATTAAACCGATGAAACGCACACCTGACAGAAGCGTCATCGCGAATACACGCATCACATTCGTTATTTATTTATTTGGGAGGGGGGGAGATAGGACGCCGTAGTTTACAATGAACGCCGGTGATGCCCACAACCTACCTCCCCCTTCCCCCCACCACAACTCCCCCACCCCTGGCGAAGACACGCGCACACACACACACACGGACATGATTACACGGCGCTTCCTAAAATACACATCGCTCTTTAAAGCTAAGGCTCCCAGATCTGCTTCAATGTTGCGCCAGCGAACGCGGAACGTAAAATAGGAGACCGGAGGCATTCCTGCTGCGATTTGCCTATCATAGCTCGCTGGCTATCTCTCGTACCTCGCTAGCTTACCCGCTTTTGTTGCTTTCGGACAGCATATTGTCGGGCCTGAACCCCGACTCGAAATGTCCCGCCCGCCTCAGAAGCTCCAGTTCCCACAGCGACCAGTGTTCCGATAAATAGATTCAAGAGTCGAATCCGTAGGTCTCTGCGCTGCGGCGGTATCAGAGTGGCGAGGCACGCACGGCAGCCATGTTGAATTATGCGAAAGAAGGCTAGAGGGAGAGTGATACAGGGCGAGGACCCCACACAGACACACCGGCTGCATGGCTGTCGCACTGAACGCCTGACGAGAATTGCGACCACAGAAACGTATCCTGTCGAAATGGTTGACTGCAAACCCAATTCAACTTTTGGATGTTCAATTGCGTTACAACGACTACTGGCGAACGTGAAGCACGGAACAAAAGTAGGCAAATAATTAAAGACTCGATAAAGCAGGCAATTCGGTCAATCAAACGAATAATTTGGAAAACGCATTGCTGTGTGAAATATGATTGCAATTACGGAATTAACAATGCCAGCTCATTGATTTAAGCGTGTAATGAAAGCTCTCTAAAAACATAACATTGACCTACACCACTTTCAATTAAAACGGTTCGTGGTAAACGCACATGTGTAGGAGTTATCAGATCAGCGACATCTTAACGGTTTGCCGCATTTAATTTTTTAAAAAACCCTTTCATGTTTTCCCTCACATGAATTCAGCACCAAACTTGGAATACGAACCAGAAACCATTTAATCCAGACAAAAACGTAATCTGAACACACTATATTTGCGTATGCCTATAGCATTTTCGCCCTAGCCATGCAGTCAGTAGAACTAACAGTAAACACAGTTGTGATTTGCGACAAAGTACATGAGGCCAAGAGGACCACTTGATTCAATCAAGACCCCGAAAATCAAGAATAAATCCATAACATTCTTCTTCCAAGTCTTGCTAAGAAAATCCACCGCTTTTAACGGCTTCTCAGTAGTAACACGACTTTTCCTGAAGATAGAACCATTACGGGAAATTTAAACGGAGACCCACCCATCATTCCAGTAACTAGAAATCAATAATTTTTCAATCCACTCATCCGTTTCCCCCCCCCCCCCCCCCCCTTTCTTCTCTCCACTAGACAAGACTGCGTAATGACCCAAAATGCAGCAACAGGCATTTGCTTGGTTTTCAACTTTGGAGTCGGGGGTTTAAATCTGAGCACAACATAGCGTAGGTGTTTTAACTGTATCCGCCGATTTGGTAAATGACGTACGGAGCGAGAGCCTTGGGACAGGGGTTAGGCAACCAAGGTCCTGGAGTGCCAGAGACGTTTCTGCTTTATGGTCCCATCCGAGCTCGATCGCAAGAGGGTGAAACACAGAGTGCCTCCAGTACATGGTCTCCTGCCTTCGTTAAAACGAGTTAAACGGAATGCAGTAGAAGTCATACTTGTATTGTGGACCGGGCAAAAGCCAGGACCTTCTCTGGCACTGCAGGACCAGAGATGCAGTGTCCCAATTTAGAGGCTGTGTCCAAAAAAAATCTCAGTTTAAGTGCAAGAAAAAAGACAAACATCCTGTATGTAACGACCATGTTAAATTAATCCGAGCGCTATCCCAAATGCCACTTTTATTTCCTTTTCCTATAGCTGGTTGTTGCCAAACTTTGGGCTCTTTCCAATTGCTTATTTTTCACCCCCCCTTCTTCCATTCCTTGCTCCGAGGCCATCAGGGGAGGCAAGGAAAGGCAGGAAGCGAGAAAAGGTAGAGGTAAAGATGGGGGGAAATCGGGGAAAAACGTGAATGAGACAAATGGGAATGCGAAATAGGAATGTTTGCCTAATTCATGCGTCAGTTACAGATGGGGGAGAGGTGGATCCACAGGTTAATCATTTATACAATCACACCTTCCATAACAATACTTCTGCAAAGGATGCGCTTGTGTTTACTTGGCTCAAAAAGGAAAAAAATCAGCTCCTTGAAGGAACATTTAAAGCAGAGGCGGGCAATGATTGCTGTATCGGTTTCTGGTTTCCATGCCAAATGCTGGCCTTAATTACTTAGTTGGCTCTAACATTCATGCCATTTGACATTTTAGCTACATATCTTGATGAATGCATGAATGCCAGTCAAAGACTGTTCTTGTGACCCTGTATGACATGGTTTCACTGTGATCTAATCTCAGTGAACTAGTGTTGGTGTATATGCCCAATTAGCTCATTTAGCCAGAGTAATTGGTGGAAACAAAAACCTGCACTCCAGGACTGGAATTGCCCACCCATGATTTAAAGGGTTGGAATTTCTTTAAAGATGGTGGACCTTGATCAATTTGAGGTCAGGGAAGAAACAAGGAGCGATAAAATAAGTGATTGGAATGAGCCCTTGGCCCTCGAGCACCCGTGTGTATGTGTAGGTGTGTGAGAGTATGTGTGCGTGTTGGGTTTTGTTAGACAACCCCCCGACCCATTATACATAATTGAGATCTTTCATAAGTTCTAATCAGCAATGACTACTATAATGCAGTCATTTGCTCATTTGGATTACCAGGTCTCTGAATGGCTTAGTTTCAGTGACCAGGTTTCCACACCGATATCTTTTATTTTTACAACTGAAGGAATAATTTTCCATATCGTGCATTGAGAAAACAGAACCATTATTTGATCCGACTGATTAAAAGTTTCTGTTGCGTTTGCCATGAAGTGAGTGAAAGAGGGTGACTGGTACCTCAATAAAAAAATGACAAAGCGTCTTAAAACGATCAACAGCTTCTCAATAATGGAAGAGCTGCAGTCGTGGCTGGAGCAAAACCCAAACGCACACAGGTCCCGTAGAGACGGGGGTTTCCAATGCTGCCTCCACTGCTCGTGATATGATCACTTATCTTTCACTAGCAGCACACACACACTATGTGCCCATACACTACTGCGCGCACACACACACACACACACACACACACACACACACACACACACACACACACACACACACACACACACACACACACACACACACACACACACACACACACACTATTGGTCAAAAGTACAAACAACCACACACATATACTATAACTTCATTGGATTGTTCATACTAGTGATATTTTTTGTATGCCATTGTAATTAGCCTGCAACATTCAATTGTGAGTTTACAGGTCTGTGTGTGTGTATGTGTGTATATAGAGGTTGGGCCAATACGTAGACCTACAACAAAGGAGGAGTCCCATCGACGCACAGTTTGAAATGTGCGGTGTTGACAACAATATCCTCAATGCTACAATACAGCTCAATTGCATATAGCCACCGCTGTATGCAGGTACATGCATGTTATGGAGCCACATGGGGGGGGGGGGGAAAGAAATCCATTCTGGAGTTTAAGTGTGTTCTCTTGCTTTATGCCAGTGGTCTCAAATTCGTTGCCACAGAGGGGCCATGTGCATGCAGGTTTTAAATCCAACCAATTAATGCTGGCTTAAATCGATTCCAGTTACTCATTCAGCCGCATGCATTTAGCTGCATCAAAGCACATAATTTAAGCAACTGCTGGTATGTAGGCAACACAAATAACTCACTGAGCTAATTATAGAACGAAGATCAAAGGCATAAAAACCAGCATACACACAGCCCCGTTTGAGACCACTGCGATAAACCGTAAAACCCATCAATGCCCCGATACCATCCACAGTGAAGCTGTCAATATTTGACTGACGTCAAGCGAACGCACGCCGCTGGCATGAAAGGATATTGATTGGAGGGGGAACAGAAAATTGACAGTAATTTCATTGACAAACACCCACTGGTACACGATGACGTCAAATCTAAATTGTGTTTTCCACGAAGAGGATGCTTTCGTGTGGAAATGCACAAGCATTACAATTGTATTCATTCTATGGAATATATACTTTTAAGACATGTTTGTATGGGCACTAAACTGAGGAAAAAGTTCATTTTGATGTCAGCTTGTCTTTTAACCCTTTCAGTCCAGAGTGAATATGGCACTAGAGCGTAACGACTGCAAATGGCTGCTTAAGTACCGTTTTGAGCCCCGATTAAAACAACATTAAATTCTCTCAACCTTCTAAATTTTCTCCACCAAAGAGTCACTTCATACTGAGGTTTGGGACTGAAAGGGTTAACGAGGTGTCTTAATGCCTTTAATCCAATTTCATTATTTCTTTTCATTTGAACAATCAAACACGTGCTTTTCGGGAAGTAAAAGTGTGTATTAGGAAGTAAGTCTGTTCATGTTGGCATGTAAATGTGCGTGTTTGTGTTGTGAACACGCACGCTGGGCAGGTATACAGGTGCGCTTTGGCAGGTAGATGTGCTTTTGTAATGGGGACATGTTCAGTGCTTAAGTAAATGAGCACATTTTGAGATGTGTGCCGTGATGTTAAAGTTTGTGTGTGTGTGTGTGTGTGTGTGTGTGTGTGTATATATGTGTGTGTGTGTGTGTGTGTTGAGGGTAAAGTGTGTGTGTATATATGTGTGTGTGTGTTGAGGGTAAAGTGTGTGTGTATATGTGTGTGTGTGTGTGTTGAGATGTAACCCAAACGTGTGCTAGAGTTGGTACTGCATGTTGAGATAGTGTGATGTAAACGTGTGTATGTGTGTGTGTGTCTGTGGTGAGATGTGTGCTAGGGTTAGTACTGGATGTTGACTGGATGTTAACGTGTCATTGTGTTGAGATGCATGTCAGGGTGAGTACTGCACGTGGATACTGACCTGGCTGTGTCTGTGTGTGTGTGTGTGTGTGTGTGTGTGTGTGTGAGTACTGCACCTGGCTGGGTGTCGATCGGCTCCTTCCATCTCTTCTCTCTTCTCCTCCTCCTGTTCCTCTCCTCCTCTGCCGAGACATGGCCTCTGTGGGGAAAAAAGAGGTGGGAGAGACAGAGACAGAGAGGGAGAAAGAGGGAGAGGGAGAGGGAGAGAGAAAGAGGACAAATGGATGTAAACAGGCCAGTCTCTCACACAGTTGCCTGACGCCCCAGCGTGGCTTTCATTGATGGGGAGTAACTGACTAACTGACTAATTGGGCGGCCTGTAGCGTAGCGGTTACGGTAAATGACTGGGACACGCAAGGTCAGTGGTTCTAATCCCGGCGTAGCCACAATAAGATCCTCAAAGCCATTCCCTTAAGCGAGGCCCTTAACCCTGCATTGCTCCAGGGGAGGATTGTCTCCTGCTTAGTCTAATCAACTGTATGTCGCTCTGGATAAGAGCGTCTGCCAAATGCCAGTAGTGTAATGTAACTGACACACCGACTGAGCATTACTGCTGGTCCTCAGACAGGCTTCTCACACGAGGCAGAGAAATACATAATACTTCCATTTAAATGCAATGAATTGGTGTGAATGAAAACATGTTTTTTATTTTATTTTATAATTGCTTTGTTTTAATGAATGAAATGCTGATTTATCCCAGTGGGACCAGTGATTGGGACCTACCGAATGTTCTCAAGAAGTGCAAAACCTGCACGTTTTCTGGCTGGCTGAATTGAGTCCAAAACAATGCACATTTTTGAGCCGGGTCTGATCTGGGTATATCACTGCCATTTTCCTTTACATGGGAGACTGTTTGTAAAACCAGGGACCTCAAAAAGAAAGCCTGACTCCCTCCATTAACTTTTTAAAGCATTTGTTTGCACCTGTAGCATCACAACAATCAGAGCAGAGATATGTTATTCAGCTCCAGAAAGTGCACCAGGGTTCCCTGGTGTCCTGGCCACCTGATAATCCCACAGGATAACTGGCTAATGTGAGCATTCTGGCACAAAATGGCTGCCACGCATCACCCGGGAGGGGGGGGGTTACCGATTAACCATGTGGTAATAATAATAATATCAAGGTCAGCAGACCGGTGAAGCGGCCATTTTGGAGGCTGCACAAATGTAACGTTTGAAGTGGAGAGGTCAGGGAAAAGAGAAACAGTAAGAGGGTACATACCACCAGCACCAGCACAGCAAACTATTCATCGAAAGGAGGGAGGGAGGGAGGAGAGAGGGGGACACAGTGACACTGAACACTACCCTACAAGGCATCCCAACATCACTGAACACTACCCTACAGGAGACCCCAACATCACTGAACACTACCCTACAGGAGACCCCAACATCACTGAACACTACCCTACAGAGGCCACAAAAATCACTGAACACTACCCTACAGGAGGCCCCGACATCACTGAACACTACCCTACAGGAGACCCCGACACCACTGAACACTACCCTACAGGAGACCCCAACATCACTGAACACTACCCTACAGGGGACCCCAGCATCACTGAACACTACCCTACAGGAGACCCCGACACCACTGAACACTACCCTACAGGAGACCCCGACATCACTGAACACTACCCTACAGGAGACCCCCACATCACTGAACACTACCCTACAGGAGACCCCGACATCACTGAACACTACCCTACAGGAGACCCCGACATCACTGAACACTACCCTACAGGAGACCCCAACATCACTGAACACTACCCTACAGGAGACCCCAACATCACTGAACACTACCCTACAAGCCCCGGACATAATATTACCATAAAGGGGACCCCAACATTTCTGAAAACTACCCTACAAGACATCCCAACATTACTGAGCACTACCTTACAGGAGACTCCAACATAACTAAACACTACCCTACAGTGGACCCCAATATTACTGAATATTACAATACAGGGGACCCCCAACGTTACGGAATATTACCATACAGGGGACCCAGAAAACATTCATATGACAAATATAAATCGTGAAAGGGGGGGAAAACACCAGAAGAACTGGTTGCATTTCAGGAGCATATGCCTGAGAATAGGGACATGCGTTTTTCATGCCAAGACATTGTTTGAAAAAGAAGAGTGAAATCGGGGGTTATGAACGAGCATTGAGAGAATGACAAAGAGCAAGGCGGGGTCATGCCATATATACATATTATATAAATTCCCTATATACAACGGGAATTTCAAAAAGCTGTGCACAAGCACAGCACTCGGGACCAGGTTGGATGTTATCCAGTTGGTGTGGTGTCAACATCTCGAAAACTGTGGGAGGAGATAGCGGACAAACATCGGGCGGACTGCCCCGCACAATCACACCGATAACGCAAGACGCGGAAAGAGCGAGAGACACAAATAAAGGGAGACGCAGTGGAAGCGGGTTGGGGAGGGCAGACCTTGCTCTTGTTCTCCGCCTTGTTGTTTGCGGCGCGCCCTTCCTTGTCCAGATGCGCGCCGGTCCTCTTGCAGGGCGGGGCCACAGGGGAGCTCTCCTCGGAGTCCCGCTGACCACTGGCGGACTGAGGAGGGAGGGACAGAGGGAGAGAGAGAGAGAGAGAGAAGGGGGGGGGGGGAGAGAGAGAGAGGCTTTAACCCTACACGTCAGTGTTCTACAACTCCGTTGCTTTATATTAGATTACATTACATTATCGCCGTTTGGCAGACGCTCTTATCCAGAGCGACGTACAGTTGATTAGACGATGCAGGAGACAATCCTCCCCCGGGAGCAATGCGGGGTTAAGGGCCTCGCTCAAGGGCCCAACGGCTGTGCAGATCTTATTGTGGCTACACTGGGGATCGAACCGCCGACCTTGCGGGTCCCGGTCATAACCACTATGCTACAGGCCGGCCTACGGCTTCAGCGATTGTTACACTGGCATTAGAACGCCAGGCTTCTCTCGGTCCCTGTAATCAGGGACCAAGCTAGACCTGGGCACACCAAGACAGGTAAAGACTCAATCAATTAACTATCAGGTATGCAAGAAACTCAGAAGTACCGCTGGTCTCATGATTTGAAAATTTGTGTTCCACGTGCTCAAATGTTCACTGGATAACTACAGGTTACCGCTTGCAGTCAACGGACTGCTATGACCCTGACAAAACCCACACTCAGAGAAGTGATGTCCATTAGTATGGGGTGATCATAGTTTTTACAAAGAATTAAAGTTAAAGTTTGTAATAACTATTGAAAAACGCCAGCATATAAACATGCTTGCACTTCCACTAAATGGTTCTGACTTCGCATAGCCTGGTACCACAAACGTTTCTGAAGTCTGCAGATGAATCCATTGGGTTTCCCTTTATAAAACCAAAATATTGGTTCACTGGAGGTGTAGCCTTTTTGGCAAACAAATCTTGGACCTCCACCTTGTCCCTCTACTCTTGAGTAATCTGCTAGCCAAAAGGTTCACTGACCAACAACAGCCCTGCTGATGTGGTGCAAATCTCTGATGTAAATCATGAAGAGGGTTTGGCTTGGTTACATTTCTGTGTGACTTTACATATAATTCCGGTGTACAAATCTTCCCACAAATGTCCAACCGAACCCCTTGTTGTCTGAGTATCTCACGTAAGGTAATTTTTCTTGCTTTCGTGGGAGTGTTTTTGAGAAGTGGACGCAACGTTACTCACCCGCCTTCTGGGAACGGAGTGGGTCTTGTCCTCCGAGGAAGAGGACGAGCCGGAGGAATGTGAGGAAGATGAGGCGGAGTCGGAATCGGAGGAAGAGGAGTCGCTGGAGGGCGAGGAGCGGCCGTCCCGGTCCCGCTCCTGGTCCGCGTCCCTCTCCGCTTCGTTCTCCTCCGGGGGGGGCGAGGGCGGCAGAACGGGCCCCATGACGGCTCCCGACAGACCCCTGTCCGCACCGGTCGCCGTCGGCTTCCTGGGCCTCTCCTCCTGGGGTTTCCCTCCGTCTCGCTGCCCGGCCTTGGTGGCCGGGACCTCCGGGCCCCGCCTCTCCGCCTCTCCCTGGTCCTTGTCGCGTCCCGGCTGCGCTGCCCCGGCGGGGGCCCCGGCGGGGGCCCCGGTCTCCGAAGACGCGTCCCGCGGCCGAGTCGTCCCGGAGTCGCCGGTCGTTTGGGGTGTCGCCGCAAGCGGCTGCTCGGCGGCCGGAGAACCCACCTGGAGAACCCCCTCTCGGGGACCTCCGTCCTTGCCCGGGCCGGGCTTGCCGGGGGAGGCGAGTAAGGCTGGAAGCTCCGGTGGCGGCGTGTCGGAGAAGGTGCGGGGCCTCTTGATGAGCGGAGTCGCGGAAGCGGAGGTAGGGGACGACAGCAAGGGGGTGTCCCGCAGGAAGCGGAACTTCTTGGAGGAGGGCTGGGGGGACAGGGGCGAGGAGAGCGGGCCCTCCGCTGGCCTCCCGGGAGTTTGGGTCTGAGGGGGACCGACGGTGGGCTCCTCCTTCTCCTGGTCTTTCCTCTCCACCTCAGGGGCGTTCCCGGCCAGACTGGAGAGGCCAGGGACCGGCATGAGGGAGGAGGTCAGGCCCCCAAATTCTCGTCCCCGTTTCCACGGTGGCAGACGGCTCTCCCTCTCCTTCTCCTTCTCTCTCTCCAGCGCCAACTTCTCCTCCCTCTCTCGGTCAAGGGCTTTCTCGCGCTCCTCCCGTTCTCTCTGTAGAGCTTTCTCTCTCTCCTCTCGTTCCCTCTCCCTCTCTCGTTCAAGGGCCTTCTCCTTTTCCTCCCTTTCTCTCTGTAGAGCCTTCTCCCTCTCCTCTCGTTCCTTCTCCCTCTCTCGTTCAAGGGCCTTCTCCTTTTCCTCCCTTTCTCTCTGTAGAGCCTTCTCCCTCTCCTCTCGTTCCTTCTCCCTCTCTCGTTCAAGGGCTTTCTCTCGCTCCTCTCTCTCTCTCTGCAGGGCCTTCTCCCTCTCCTCTCGTTCTTTCTCCCTCTCTCGTTCAAGGGCTTTCTCTTTTTCCTCCCGTTCTCTCTGTAGAGCTTTCTCCCTCTCTCGTTCAAGGGCTTTCTCTCGCTCCTCTCTCTCTCTCTGCAGGGCCTTCTCTCGTTCCTCTCTCTCTCTCTGCAGGGCCTTCTCTCGCTCCTCTCTTTCTCTCTGCAGAGCCTTCTCTCTCTCCTCTCGTTCCTTCTCCCTCTCTCGTTCAAGGGCCTTCTCCCTCTCTCGTTCGAGGGCCTTCTCCCGCTCTCGTTCAAGGGCCTTCTCCCGCTCTCGTTCGAGGGCCTTCTCCTTTTCCTCCCGTTCCCTCTGCAGGGCCTTCTCCCTCTCCTCCCGTTCCCTCTGCAGGGCCTTCTCCCTCTCCTCCTTCTCCTTCTCCAGGGCCCTCTCTCTCTCGGCGCGCTCTCGCTCCAGGGCCTCCCGGTTGTGCGGGTCCATTTTGACGCCGTCCCGCTCCGGGTCTTCGGCCGTCGCCATGACGACCCTGGCGGAAGCCGGGCCGAAGGCGGGGAAGTGGGGTCCCCGCGGCATGGCGTGGCCGACGGCGAGGGCCGCGCTGAAGGTGATGGTGGAGACGGCCGCCGAGGCCACGCCCTTGCCGCCCAGCGGGGCGGCGCCGGGGGCGGGCGGGACCGGGCCCCCCGTGTGCGCGATTGTCGTGATCCCGCCCTCGCGGAGCAAGGCGCCGGGGAACAGCGCGGCGGCCAGGCCGTCGGCGGGGCCGGCGGCCGCGGTCGCCGCGGCGGCGAGCTCCTGCTCCTCGGACTCCGAGCGGCCCTTCTTCCTGCTCGCGGCGAAGGCGCCCTCGGACTCCATCTTGCGCGCCAGCAGGGTGAGCGGGCCGGGCTTGCGCTCGCCGGCGCCCCCGTGCGGCTCGGGGCTGCTGCTGCGGCTGTTGCTGCTGGAGCTGCCGGAGCTGGAGCTGCTGTCCTGCCGCTGCAGGGACGGGGGCGACCGGCCTCCCGCGGCGGGGTGCCTCCGCGCCCCTGCCCCTAAACCGACCCCGGGCTCGGCCCCCGCCCCGGCACCTGCCACGCCTTCGGGCTCATCCAGGCTGGGCGGACTCTGTTTGGGGGTCTCGGGCAGGGGGAAGGAGAGCTCCGGAGGAGGGGAGGGCGGGGGGGTCGGCTGGCGAAGCGACAGCTGGGGGTGCGAGTGGGGGTGCGGCTGGTGGGGGGGCAGCTGCAGGGGGATGTGTTGGGAGGGCGGCTGGGCGCGCCTGGACCTCTCCCGGGCCGCCACGCTGCTGGGGGGCTCCCACCGGCCCCCCCTCCGGTGCCCCGCACCCCAGTCCTCCTCCTCTTCCTCGTCGTCCTCCTCCTCGTCGTCGTCGCTGTCGTCGTCGCTGTCCTGCTGGGAGCGCGCGGCGCGCTGGGCGGGGGCCAGGCCGGGCGGCGGGGCCGAGTGGGCGGGCGCGGGCGGGTCGGGGCGCAGCGGCGTCGGGCCCTGCCTCTCGGGGTCGCCGACCACGCGCACCGAGAGGGAGGCCACGGCGCGGGGCGGGGCGGAGGGCGAGGACGGGGTGGGGTCCTCGTGGCTCTGCCGGCCGGAGGACCACCGGCCCCGGCTGCCCGGGACCTCCTGGGGCTCGGGCTCGGGCTCCGCGGCGGGGGCGTCGCCCGCCACCTGCCCGGCCTGGCCTGGAGGGAAGGCCGCTTTGCGCGTATTGGGCTGCGAGAAGGGCGAGGCCTGCTCCATCGCGGCCGTCTCCCCGGCCCCGTCCTCCTCGCCCGCCTTCTCCATCCTGCCCCAGCCCTTCCCTCCCTCGTCCTTCTCCTCCCGCTGGTCAAAGGGGTGTCTCTTGTTCTGGATCCCCACAACAGGAGAGACTTCCTGGTGGCCAAAGGTGACCATAAAGGGGGAAAAAAAACATCACAAACGGCCACATACACACCCGACAAAGAGGAAAACAATGCAGCCAAGACAAATGTGCCCGGTTAAACACGAAAACAGGCCTTTCAGTTCTCCTGTGCCAGCCACTTAGAAGTATGCAATGCAAAGTAAACTGACTTTCCATGACCTGCCTGCTGCTTTTAACCATGCAGATCTATTGGTGCCGCTCCTGCTTGCTGTCCTGGACATGTTTCTCCCTGCTTGATAGTGCCCCAAGGCTCCATGTTGGGCCCGTTTACATTTTCCCCCTGTATCCTCCCCAAATTGTGTGTCCAACTCAAATCACACTCTCTGAAGTGACACCTGACCATAGACTACATTACATTACATTAATGGCATTTGGAAGACGCTTTTATCCAAAGCGACTTACAGTTGATTAGACTAAGCAGGAGCAATGCAGGATTAAGGGTAATACCTATAGTAGTCATACCTTAACCACTATGCTACAGGCCACCCCTAGACTAATTTTCTACACTACCAAAAACACAGGCCCCCTGTCCTGCAGCACCCCATACAGTGGAACAACAAACAACTGGTGTTTGTTTACCGCAACACACTTCCAAATGATCTCCATAAGTGAGAAATATCACTTTTTCTTTACCCCACTGTGGGATTTGAACTGCGGCTTGTTTCGGGAGCAAAGGGTTCTCACCTGGCCTGGTTGGGGACAGGAAGTTCCATCGTTAGCGTCAGAGTGGTCCTCCTGGTCAGGGCCTACGGGGCTGTCCATGTCTAAGAGAAACAGACGCAAGAGGTCAGAGGTCAGAGGTCACGCACATGCTCCGGGAGTCTCAACGGACGCTAATCACCAACCCACTTGTGGTCATGAATTGTGTTCTCCTCAGCGCACACCGTCAGTGTGAGAAGGCGAAATTAACTCACTTACACCCAGACAGACACGCGGCCGTGCCTGGTGCATCAGTATTAGCATGGCAAGCTCATCACTGGAGACACATACACAGCTGCAGCCACTACACCGGCACGCACACTTACACACACCCCAGTAAGGCAAGAGTTGAGGGGACCGGTTGTAAGCAGTCGGGAAAGAGGAAAGAGGGGCGTAGTCGGGGGGGTAAAGGGGTGCGTGGTCGGGGGGGGAAAGGGGTGCGTAGTCAGGGAGGTGAAGGGGGGGGGCGTAGTCGGGGGGGGAAAGGGGTGCGTAGTCAGGGGTGAAAGGGGGGTGAAAGGGGGGCGTAGTCGGGGTGAAAGGGGTGCGTAGTCGGGGTGAAAGGGGTGCGTAGTCGGGGTGAAAGGGGTGCGTAGTCGAATTCTTACCGTCAGCCTCGGCTGCCTCCCTCGCCTCTCTCTCCAGCCTCTGTCTCAGGAGCTCCTGCTGCTTGGCCAGGTACTGCTTTATGAAGCTGTTCTGACTCATCTCCTCCCCGATCTGCAACACCCACAGCGCTTTACAAACCTGCCCCCAATATCACACACAAAAACACGCGCATGCGTGTACACGCACGCGGCCTGCAGAGATCTGCGCTCCCAACGTGACACAAAAGCGCAGACGTACCCCACACACACACACACACGACGCTCCGGGTGGCTATTCCCAATCTGAGACACACACGAACACCGCCCTCGCGCACACGCATACACACACACACACACACACACACACACACACCTTTCAGAAAGCCGCTTCTTCTCTCACACTCACACAAAATGTCGAAAACCGTGACCGACCGAAGGATCGTCAGTTGACGGAAACGGAAACGGAAACGCACATTATTCTTAATCTGCGAGCCGGCGTGGCTCAGGTATGCAGAAAAGCACGTTTGATCTCCTCAGCGCACACTGTCGGTGTGAGAGGTGAGCTGAACTCACTTACACCCAGACAGACACGCGGTCCAGCCTGGTGCATCAGTATTAGCATGGCAGGCTCATCACTGGAGACATGCACACACAGACACACAGACACAGACAGACACACACAGGCACACACAGGCACACACAGGCACACACAGGCACACACAGGCACACACAGGCACACAGGCACACAGGCACACAGGCACACACACAGGCACACACACACAGGCACACACACACAGGCACACACACACAGGCACACACACACAGGCACACACACACAGGCACACACACACAGGCACACACACAGGCACACACACACAGGCACACACACACAGGCACACACACAGGCACACACACACACAGGCACACACACAGGCACACACACAGGCACACACACAGGCACACACACAGGCACACACACACAGGCGCACACACAGGCGCACACACAGGCGCACACACAGGCGCACACACACAGGCACACACACAGGCACACACACAGGCACACACACACACACTTCACTTCTGCACACTGCTTCTCACCTGGGAGTTTGGCTGCAGTCCAATGTGAGCGGTAGAGGTTCTCTGCAGGTTTTCCAACATCAGAGCCTGAAACATAGAAATGCAAGATTTTAAATATGACCCAAGACCAACCCAACACCCGATCCAATCCGAAACGCTCTGCTTTAAATATGACCCAACACCTGCATCCTACAGCACAATCCAAGATCAGATAAGAGTCGATCATCATAGCTTTCTTCTCTGCAGAATAGAAGGTCTGTGGTCAACGTCCGTGCAAGAGTTTCACATTTTGTTCTCCATTATAACCTGTAATACCACAACTGTGAACTTCGAAGCGGTTACATGCTTTAAAAAGGCAAGTTGCTAACGAGTTGCTAAATTTAAACTACAACTATAAAATTTGAGTGGTGGCTGGCGGAATACGACCGTTGTTGTCGTTTCAATGTAGCAACCTTTTTCAGGGCACATAATAGCATAGCGATATTGCACGGTTGAGATATTAACCGTTCATGGGTGGGGGATTAGATCTCCTCAGCGCACACCGTCAGTGTGAGAGGTGAGCTGAACTCACTTACACCCAGACAGACACGCGGTCCAGCCTGGTGCATCAGTATTAGCATGGCAGGCTCATCATTGGAGACATGCATACAAGCACACACGCGCACACGCGCACACACACACACACACAGGAGAAACTAAACTGGCCTGTTGATTTACACACACCAGAAGATTGACGTTTTGATACATGGTCATAAAATTCTAGACTTTCTGCAAGTGCTGAAACGGGACCACAGCGTAGTGATGGTACGGTAACTCAGAGGTTTCAGAGTAATTCAGCTGTACACAATGGATAGGATTAAAAACATTTTTTTTAAATGTTGTACAAGCTTCTCTAGCATCTGCTAAACTGCCAAATGAAAAATAAAAAACTTGACAGGAAAATGTAAATGCACTTTGGTTGTGATTGCAAATGTGCCAAAAGTATCTAGGGCACAGAGACTCAAATCTGACCCTGGTTTTCTTTTCTCCCCAAGTAATCAACTGCACAATTAGCCCACTACCAATTGCCCAGAGCGTCTTCACACTGACTTCCGGATAAAGGGAGGGCGGAGAACCAGCACTTCTTGGCCCCCGAGGAACCATGACCCAAACACAGGCCACAGCTAGCTCCGAAAATTGAAGATGCTTGAACAACTAATGAAATTAACAGTTAAAACCAAACCAATATTTGTTTTGACCACCCTTTGCCTTTAAAACTGCATTCTCTTATGGTACACTATTCTTA
This sequence comes from Conger conger, assembly GCF_963514075.1. Lineage (NCBI taxonomy): Eukaryota > Metazoa > Chordata > Actinopteri > Anguilliformes > Congridae > Conger > Conger conger. The sequence continues at coordinate 6,265,751 of NC_083768.1, read as the reverse complement.
GGTACACTATCAAAAAAAATAATTATTATAATAATTATAATAATAATAATGGCTGGCAGGTTATTCCACACATATTTGAAAAAGGTTTTCTGCAGACTTCTGGCTGTCTTGCTTGCTTCAGTTTCCCCATTTAATCACAGACAGCCTCAATCAAATTCTCTGTAATCTTTAATTTTTCGGGGGAAATTAATGTTTGGAAATCTCAAAATCGCTACTTCCCTCCCTACTGCTATTTCTACTGACACACTAATGCTGAATTAAAACCAAAAAATATACATAAACATCTAATAAACAAAATAGACATCCGAAGAAATTTAGGGTGCCTAAGACTTTTGCACAGAACCGTCGTACACCCTTTCCAACTCACGCACCCTCACTTACTCGCATGCTTGTGTGCAAGAAGCACCTTTCAACATGAACACACGTTGCGCGCACACACACTAGACACTAGTTAAATATTTGCAGAGTCCTCCCACTTTCCACATTAGAATGGGGCTAAAATGGCAGCAAGACGGCCTCGTGCAGAATCTACTCGGCGTAAAAGTGTGAGAGAAAGCGGGAGACGCAGAGAGAGAGAGAAAGACCAAGCCAGAACTGCTGCACCTCACCGCGAACACTTACCACCGTCTGTCATTTACAGTGGACACAAGGGCGGTCTCTCTCAAACACCTGTCAAGTGGTCAAGGGTAGTTTCCAACTGCTGGGTTCAAGTAATTCTTCACAGCTACACACCAGGAACACCAGCTATACGCCATAATGTAACATGTAGGTTTCGCACTCAACACTCGTTTCAGGGGGCAATAGAGAGAAACGTTTTTTAACTGCATTTAAAAATAAAACTGATTAAATAACATTGCAATTAATTAATAGCTAGAAAAACCACAGAGCACATAAAGTTCAGGACAAATTCAGCACGCGCTTTCTGAAAGGCCCAGGGTGATTGAAAACAATGCCCAAAAACTGCACAGTGCGAATGTAGCAACCGCGGTTTCACTCGGTCCACTAACCTTTTGAGTCGCGAGATCACAAATATGCGAGTAGAATGTAGTAAACGGAAGATTCTAAAGCTGATGTAATCATCACTACTGGTAATTGAAAGCAACGGAGTTGCAGAGGAGATCTAATTTTTTTAAAAGATATCCCATAAAACCTACTCTAGTATAAATGACTGCCATTAACTGGTCTGCGATAGTGGAACCAGTTCTAGGAACAGAAAAGGTTGGACCAAAATGCAGAAATGTTCGTGAAATCTTTTGAGGAGAAACTTTGTATAATTCGGAGAAAATGTGTATATTGCAAAGAAACAACAAAAAAAACAAAAAAATGTTTAGTAAGGACATCACTAACTAAAATTCAGGTTTCCGTGGAAACATCCGTTTTTGTTAGATTTAAAATAAAATAAAAAGATTTCTGGATTTAGAGAGAGTATATGGTTTGTACCAACAATAACGATAGCTACTTTCCAGTGTAACGTTAAGAAAATCTGAATTAGCTACCTGCTGCCCTGATTGACAGTGTTTGTTAGCTAGCTAGCTAGCAAGCTAGTAATGCGACCACCCTCATGTACACATGTCAATTATAAAAGTATTGGACAAGAAACAAGAAAGGCGTATTTAGCTAACGTTAACTTCTTTTAAAAATGCATAATACTATCGTGATAATACCATCTGGAATAGTTCGTGATCTATAATCGTTCCAATGTAACGAAAATATATTCAACAGAGACAATGGTGTGCTTTGCAATAAAACTACAGCGAGCTAGAGAACATTCGTTACTTGGAATCTGATTTGATACCAACAAGTATGGGAACTAGCGACGTCTTCACTCAAAAGGAAAACCATAACGTGACACGTTTGGGCCTCGACAGATAACCGAACTTATACGAAATTATCGATTCTGTTATTCGCGCCTTAAAATATTGCAACGTCGGTGTTTACACAATTTAATGACGGATCGGTTTCGTAGACGCGCTTAGCGCGCCCCCGGACCCCTTGTTGAAGAAAAAAAGCACTTTCCTTCCCGGCCTCCTATCCCAGTCCCGCGCGTATCCGTTAACATACCAAGAGCATGCGCGCCCCCATCTTCCCCCCACCCCCTTCGTGCACACACGAACACACAAAGCGCGGGCCCGCTGACTACTCGAAAAACTAAGACACCGACTCACATAAACACACTAGCGAGCAAGCAAGCTCGACTTCACTAGGCCTGATATTCTCGACTGGCGCAGCACTACAACTTTACACAACGCAAAGCACTAAACTCGCAGTTTCCGAAACTAATCTGCAAAGACCACCATCATAACCAGTCCTTTCCCGCGCACCCATACTCACAAGCTGTGCAGACCGAGTAAGCACCCCCGCTTCCAAACCACCGACAGTCGGCCTCTTTAGCCTCACGGTCTAGCTGCCGCAGACTAAACCCGAACTTCTTTTTCAGACCGAAAACCCAAGTTAAACTTACCCCTTTCAGTCGCTTGATTAGGGCATTCTTTTGCCCGCTTTTAGGGAGGCCGCGTTGCTCCAGAGCGGTTTTTAAATCCGCCACACGGAGCGAATGAAGCGGCCTCCCGTCTAGCGTAACGTCTTCGAGGTCCGCCATCTTGCTTCCCTTCGCTCTCTCTCCAACTCCGGTCGCTGCAACGCCTTCCATCGCTGACGTCACAGTTCGGCGATATCCGGAAGGGGAGGAGAAACGCTGACTGACGCTTGCTGTACCGCGATAAGATCTGTAAGCATACAGTTATTTACAGTAGCCCTACTATTTTAAATGATCTAAACTAGATTACTGATGCACAAATCACGCTGTAGATATATATATTTTAATACATATTACGCGTAAAGACAAAATAAGGCAACACCAGGGACAATGCAACCACGCATAAGAAAAAATTAAAACCATTAAGCCAGTCGGAAAATATTACAACTGAATTGAATGAGGTCAAGGTTTGAGCAGACTGCAGATGAAGAAGGCTATAAACTTCATTGGCAGGAGATAGAGAATAAGAGAAAGCTTGAGGGAATGTTTTACATTTACATTGCATTCCATTAATTAGATGCCCATATCCAATTCAATCATTACAGTGTAACAGAATGAAAGAACAAATACCAGCCATAAGCCCCCAAATGGCATGGGTAAACAAATCCCTACTGGTGAGAAAAAAGCTCAAGTGACGGGAAGAAATCTCAAATCCCCCCCAAAAAAGATGGGACTTGCAGTGCAAGAGAGCATAAGTCCAACAAATGTTCCACACTTGAGCATTTGTTTAAACAAAATGCTGTACAACAGAAGCATGCATTCAAGCCGAGTCTTTAGTATACTTTATATACTGGACCCACTGCCAGGGAGACAGGTAACAGTTAAAGCCAAATAAATGTTAGGGAGATATAAAGGGCAACCATTTTGTTTTCCAAAAACACGGCTTCACAAAATGGCAGGTTCTGTTGTTATAATATTAAACTACATTCAGCACTCTTATCCAGAGAACAGAAGTGCATCCATGCATAAGTTATAACAGCAATGGTACCAGCACTCCCCAAGCACTGTATGAAAGTCACCCGATTAAAACGTTACCTTTGGCAGGGGTGACATTGGTTCAGGAGGTAAGAGCAGTCGTCTGGCAGTCAGATGGTTGCCGATTCGATCCCGCCCTGGGTGTGTCGAAGTGTCCCTGAGCAAGACACCTAACCCCCAAATGCTCCTGACGAGCTGGTTGGTGCCTTGCATGGCAGCCAATTGCTGTTGATGTGTAAGTGTGTGTATGAATGGGTGAATGAGAAGCATCAATTGTACAGTGCTTTGGATACAGGCTATATAAATTCCAACTATTTACCATCTTGATGATGCCCGTGGAAAGGAAAGTTCACTGTAAATCATAATACATTAAGAACTGAACAAATCACGTGGGTAGTGGTAAGATAAAATTCAAGGAAAAGAGTATTTGTATATTTAGTCTGCTTTGATGTATTATTATTATTATTATTATTATTATTATTATTGAAGCATACAACATAGTGCTTTACAGCAGTAACATAACACCCCATCAAAATAACACAATAAAATGACTTAAAATCCAATCAAATGGTAAAACACAAGATAGGGGCAGCACATGGAGAGCAATATAATGATCTTTGACACACAATTTAATGGAATAACTGTTTAATTACTAGATTTATGAATGCCCATCTGTAGACAACCTAGCAGATGAATCATACCACAATCAGACAATGGGCTCTAGCAAAATATTATGAGTTATGAAATAGAACAAGATAAGTATAACTTCATACAAGAGAAAAATAATGTAACGGTTTGTTCTTCATAACGCTCCTGAGATAATGTAACCACAAATGAGGGCTACACTGCTCTCTAGAGGTTTAAGGATGTTTTGAAAGTAATTTCCATTGGGTTTTTTGGGGTTTTTTTTGTTTTACTAAAAGCTCTGCTCATTTCGTCAAGCGCACTGGGCATAATCACGTGAGCGAGCCTCGACATGTTCCTCCATATAAATAGTCCTAGCCATGGCGTATTCACAGATTTTTTTCAAATATGCCGTACATTCTGTATTACTGAAACAGAAAGTTCAGTGTATCTACGCAGAAAATAAATCGTCTAATGACAACACTAGCTAGTTTTGGCCTTCTTGACCAGTCCACTTTATTTCAGTTCACGTCCAAAAGCACGCCATTAGAATCTGTCGTCGATTTCACACCGGAAGTTGTGGAGGTTGAATCAACAAGACGCTCCTCCGTTAGCTAGCAATCAAAATGGCAATAATAGGGAAAAGGTGACATACATCGAGGTGAAAGGTGAGAACAGAATGAACCAAATAGTTCAAGCTTGCGATAGGATAACACCATATATAGGATTTGGCTGCCTACTGTGTCATTAACGCTGCCGTATTAGCTATATCGTGTAAATAATAGCCTAGCTAATCAACAACGTTACCAGGAAGTAAACGTTAGGCAACGGGTCGATTGGGCTAGCTATACTTACTAAGCTTACTGAAAAGTAACGTCAATTGTTAGCTAGCGTGTTAAAAAAACGCTTTCCAAATCGGCGGTAATGTAACGTTACATACATTTAGTAGCTTGCAATTTGTCGTTTTTAGTTCGTCGAAAACTATGTTGCTAAATAATATGACTTGGTTTCGTTAAGATAGCTATCTGCTTCTTAGATCAGCTTGCTTGTAGATTAATTAGCCGAAAGCTAGCTAACCTGTGCTCTCGCTAGTTGCTACCTAGTTAGGTAGCGCAACGTCAGCTCTGCCCATCTTTTCCACCGAATTTTGTTTTCAGCTTGCTACCGATTCACATCCAACCATCCGACACATCCATCTCAAATCCTTAACTACCGTTTGATAACTCACGGTTGATTCTCGTTTGACGGATTAAATCATACGAAACTCTTCCGAATAATAGCGAGAGACTAGATTAGATTACATTAGGGACTAATTGGAATATTCAGAATACGATCGTATCGTATTCGTATCTATTCTTGCGCTGGTCATAATAATGTAGCTAGCAAGATAGTTAGCTGCAGTTAAATTGAACATTTGCATTTGCATTGAAACATTTGCATTAAAACACATTGACGAACAGACAGGCCGTTGGGTCTTTGTATCTGGACAGCCCGTGAATTGGGGAAGATACGACGGTCTAGATTCTGAAAGCTCAGTGCACAAAAAGACTGACAGCCCATCAAACGCAGCCATTAGCGCTTGTTTATTCAAGTGTAACAGGGTGGTCCCAGACTGTTTGGGGGGGGGGGCGGGGGGCATTGGGACAGACATCGTCACCATTGAAGGAGAGTCCTCCATGTGCTAACAAGACCATAACCAGAACCGCTTGTGAGTGAAAACCGCTTGCAACTTGAGCTTCCTCCCTACCCACTCAGTGGGTGAGCGTTGAAGGACCCTGTTCTGATTTCGGTTTGATTTGCACTCCACATCTCAATGTACCATTTTCAGTCTCGCCCTCTCGCCCTCTCCCCTGCAGAGGATGTCTTGGTTCTCTCACACCCTGCAGGGACCTGGCCGGAGGCCTCCCTCTCCACAAACTTTGCCCTCTGCCATGGAGGACCTGTCCTACGCGTGCCTGGCACAGCCTCGCGCCGAATTGCAGCCCGTCGCCACGGCCCCCACCAGCCTGGCCCAGTTCCCCTCCGTGCCAAAAGTAACAGCGCCCCCTAGCCTGGAGGACTTGTCCTGCAGCTCCGCGGGTCTCGGGGTGGAGGCCGGGCCCATGCCGCTTTCCTACGTGACCATGCAGGAGCAGAGGTGTGTCCTGAGCTGGTTCCAGGGCTGGGGGGTCCCCCAGAGGGAGCGCTTCCTGCAGGACCTGCTCTCCAAGGCTGTGCCGGGGAAGGTCTGCACCCTACTGGAGCAGCTCAACACACTGCAGGTACTTGGCACCGACTGAACACAGTACAGGACCAACTGCACACAGTGCTGGTGCTAAACTCCAACTGAACACAAACTGCAGGTACTAAACACCAGCTTAACAGAGTACACAACCAACTGAACACGGTGGAGGTAATAAATATCAACTGAACGCAAACTGCAGGTAATAAGCACCAACTGAACACAGTGCAGGTACTCGACACGAAAAGAACGCAGTGCAGGTCCTGAAACGCAGCTCAACACACTGCTGGTATGCTGAACACTAATTCGACCAGGGGCCAGCAAACCCTTGTCCTGGAGAGCCGCAGGGTGTGGCTGGTTTTTCTTATCACGTTGAAATCAGCGACCGGTTCAGACCGAAGAACAAAGGTGAGGTGAGATAACTGTGTAATCGACTGCCTTCATTGATCAATTAAGTGCTGAATAACAACAAAAGCCAGCACACAATGTGGCTCTCCAGGACCAGGGTAGGGTTAGGACCCCTGAACTAGACTCACTGCGAAAGGGACTGAAACAGGAATCCCTGCACTCTAACTACCAATCGAAAAAAAAAAAAAAAAAATTATATATATATATATATATATATATATATATTAAATATATATATATTTTTACTTTATATCTTTATTTGCTTTTTCTTGACCCTGTAAAAGAGGTGGGAAAAGGAAGGGAAGACTGGTAAATCAATAAAATGTGAATTAGGCAAACAGTGTGTCCTTGCTATGTTCTTGAAATTTTGGAAGTTTGAAGCTGCATCAGTTACAGACACGGCATTTGCATGGCCGATGGGGAGAGGTGGATCCTTTGTACCCTCATTGAGCACTCTATTAGGCAGACCTGTAAACCAGTTTGTTAATTCAGATATTTTATCCGCCACTCTTTTTTGTCATTTATTCCCCATTCTGACATTGCCCATCCCCATCAAGAAATGTGATCTAAGTGACTTTAACCGTGGAATGATTATTGGTGCCAGAGTGTCTCAAAAACTGCTGATTTCCTGCGATTTTCACGGACGACAGTCTCTAGCGTTTGCATAGAATGGTATAAAAAAAAACATCCAGTGAGCTGCAGTTCTGTGGGCAGAAATGCGTTGTTAATGAGAGAGGTCAGATAAGACTGGTCGAAGCTGACAGGAAGGTGACAGTAACACAAATAACCACACATTACAGCAGTGGCATGCAGAAGAGCATCTCTGAACACACAGCCTGTCAAACCTCTTAAGTGGATAGACTACAGCAGCAGATGACCAATAGGTAAAAAAAAATATTTTTAAAAAGACTAAAATCCCTAATAAAGTGCTCAGTGAGTGTATATCACGCATTCTGAAAAAATACTTCTACAAAGGCTGCGCTCATGTATTCTTGCTCAAGAAAAGTTTGGGAGTCTCCTAACTTCAAGCTTCTAGTTCTTAAAGGAGCATTTAACGGGTTGGGAGTTCCTTAAAGATGGCGGACCGCGATCGATTTCCCGGTCAGGAGATAGGAGGCGGGAAAATAAGCGATTGGGAAGAGTGCCTGTCAATCTAGACTGACAGGCTCTCCGATTGGTCCTTTACCGCCGCTCCCGCCCCCTTGGCCCAGGTGCAGGATCGCCCGCCCAACATCTTCGAGTGTCAGCTGCGTCTGTGGTCGCAGTGGTTCGAGTCGTGGAGCGAGGCGGAGCGGAACAGCTTCCTGCAGGCCCTGGAGGACCGCGACCCCATCTTCACCGCCCACTTCTACCGGGGCGTGGCGGGGACCGCGGGGCGGCAGTGAGGGGAGCACCCCGAGAGAGGAGGCCCGGTCCTGGAGGCCCGGTTCCGGAGGTCCGGTCTGGTCCGGTCCGGTCTGGTCTGCGGGCTGGTGTCTGTTTCAACCAGTTTACCTTAGTTTGAGTTTTCTGACGGACTGTGATCAGAACTGTTTTTTTTATTTTTTATTTTTATTTTATTAAATGCAAAGAAATTCCCTTACGACTTACGAACACGATGCAGGTTTGCCTCATTATCATTTATTTTATTTTATTTCAATGCTTCATTATCTACCCAATGGTTAGTTTTCATGGCCTTGGTCTTTCATTTGATCATCCCCCCCACCCTTTCTATGTAACTATTTGCAGTATAGCACAGTATTATGGGACTTTTTATTCTTCATGGCTGGCTTAGCAATTTCAGACATAATGTGGTTTAAGAGGGTAGATATTCCCTCTAAATGTGACAAGTACCTAATTTAACGAAGTAAAAGGCTTGATACAATTCTGGGATTGTGATTGCGGTTGGAAGAAAAACCAGCACGACTGCCAGACTGAGTTTGAGGTCGAGAGGTGAGAGGTGAAGAGGAGAGGGTGAGACAGGAGGGCCGGCATTGGCTCGGGTGGTAAGAGCAGTCCTCTCATTGGCTCAGGTGGTAAGAGCAGTCGTCTGGCAGTCCAGGGTGCCTGGGTGTCGTCCCTGAGCAAGACACCTAACCCCCAAATGGTTGCCGTGCATGGCAGCCAATCGCCGTTGGTGTGTGAGCGTGAGTGCGTGAATGAACGGGTGAATGAGAAGCGTCAGTTGTACAGCGCTTTCGATAAAGGGGCGCTATATAAACGCCAACCATTTACAGGAGATGGTTGTTTTCACTTGACTATAATTGTAACAGCCCTAATTGTGTAATGTATAATATATAATACAATATATATATACTTCTATAGTATATATTGGATGAGCAGGTCAGTGAGTTCAAGGCTTGTGTAGAAGGAGTCTCTATGGGGCAACAAAATAGAACCATTACCTAATGATGAGAACAGACCAGCAATGCTAGTGTTTTCCTGCCACTGAATTGTACCGGACCTACTGCTTAGTTTGCCTAAAAGCGAAATAGTATCTAGCTCCGTATCAGGCCTCCACTACATGTCCTGACAAGCTATTCCACACAGTGACCGCTCTCTGTGTGGGGGGGGGAAAAGAAAACATCCTAATGATGGCTTCTCAAGGGTGGGTGCCTTGTTATTTTACCCCCCCCCCCCACCCCCCACCACCACCACCACCACCCCTCCCAGAGCTTCTGCTCCTCTCAAACAAGGACCGATGCAGGGGGGTTTTTTCCGCCCTCAACAGCCCCCTTGGGACAGACGCCTGTGTTTTGCTCTCGACAGCGCCCCGGGGGCAGGCGGCCATGTTTTTGACAGTTGCTCCAATGGACCCGTTTCAGTTAAGATTGCCTTTCCCCAAACCCCCTGGAGTTGCTCCAATGGACCTGTTTCAGTTAAGATTGCCTTTCCCCAAACCCCCTGGACTGAGGTTGGAAATGTTAAGGCCCAGTATATGAGGCTGGTACTTGCTGATATGTTTTTTTTCTTTTAGCAAGGTGACGGTCTGCACTTTCATATTCAGTGTATTATTTCAAATCAATGGTGCTGGAGTACAGAGCCAGGAGAACAGAAACAGAATGCTCGTACATGCAAGGTCAATGTCAAGATATCATATCATGGATCTATATAAAACCCTTTAAAAAGGCAATATAGGTATACTTACAATTATCAAATGAATGGCATGTACAAAGTGGCAAAGGTTTTTTTTTAATATTGTTTAATTCATAACAATTAGCAGTAGCAGTATAACAATTAGCAGTAACCCTGTCCACTCCAGGACAGGGTTACTGTGTATTCAGCCGTATAAAAGAATACAGAGTAAAACACCACTCGTGCTAATGCTAATAGGGTCCAGAACAAAGCGTCTGTTATGCGGATAAACGGTTTCACGGGAAGAAGAAACTTCTGGAAGCTATGCAGGACTTCCTGTTTGTGAGGACAGAACCACAGGTTTTTGTTTTTTCGGCTTAAAATCGGCGACAGGTTCAGATCCGGGCCAAGGAAACTAGCTGTGGTGAGCTACTGGTGAACAGCAGACCCGGGTTCAAACGGTATTTGTTTTTGATTCTAATACTTTTCTGCACTTGACTTAAGCCTGCCCGGTGTACTGGTACAAATGGAACGATTCAGAAAGTGTAAAACCCAGCCGCCGGCTCCTCGCTGCAGGCTGAAATGCGGCAGGCAAGATCAATCGAGCACCGAAAAAGTATTCGAATCCAAAACGAATGCTGCTTGAACCCATATAACTGTGCAGAAGTGCTGAGCTACAGCTAAAAGCCCAGCAGCTCTGCCAAGGCCGAGGTTGGGGACCCCGGCAGGACCTGTGGAGCCGGAGAAGGAGAGCCAGGCCTCAGGTGAGGGAGACCAGGACGACAGAGAAGGAGAGCCAGGCCTCAGGTGAGGGAGACCAGGGCGATAGAGAAGATGAGCCAGGCCTCAGGTGAGGGAGACCAGGACGACAGAGAAGGTGAGACCAGGACGATAGAGAAGGTGAGCCAGGCCTCAGGTGAGGGAGACCAGGGCGACAGAGAAGGTGAGCCAGGCCTCAGGTGAGGGAGACCAGGGCGACAGAGAAGGTGAGCCAGGCCTCAGGTGGAGGAGACCAGGACGACAGAGAAGGTGAGCCAGGCCTCAGGTGAGGGAGACCAGGACGACAGAAGGAGAGCCAGGCCTCAGGTGGAGGAGACCAGGACGACAGAGAAGGAGAGCCAGGCCTCAGGTGAGGGAGACCAGGACGACAGAGAAGGTGAGCCAGGCCTCAGGTGAGGGAGACCAGGACGACAGAGAAGGTGAGCCAGGCCTCAGGTGAGGGAGACCAGGACGATAGAGAAGGTGAGCCAGGCCTCAGGTGAGGGAGACCAGGGCGACAGAGAAGGTGAGCCAGGCCTCAGGTGAGGGAGACCAGGACGACAGAAGGTGAGCCAGGCCTCAGGTGAGGGAGACCAGGACGACAGAGAAGGTGAGCCAGGCCTCAGGTGAGGGAGACCAGGACGACAGAGAAGGTGAGCCAGGCCTCAGGTGAGGGAGACCAGGACGACAGAGAAGACAGAGAAGGAGAGCCAGGCCTCAGATGAGGGAGGCCTCAGGTGAGGGAGACCAGGACGACAGAGAAGGTGAGCCAGGCCTCAGATGAGGGAGGCCTCAGGTGAGGGAGACCAGGACGATAGAGAAGGTGAGCCAGGCCTCAGGTGAGGGAGACCAGGAAGCCGGTGAAGGTGGTTTGGCGGAGGCTGCTGTCGTCGATGGCCATGGCGCCGGCCCCGAGCTGCAGGGAGACGCGGTCGCCCGCCTTCAGCCACAGGACGGCGGCGTTGCCGGCGCTGTGGGCCGTTGCCGGGGCGGAGTGGTCGCATGCGGTCGCCACGCGCTCCGCGTTCCTGTACAGGCCCACGCCGCACGGCTGTGCCCCCGCGGAGAGGCTGCTGAAGCTGAAGAAGTACAGCCCGGCAACGGGCGCCGAGAACAGCCCTGCAGAGACACCGCAGCACGTTATATTACATTATATTACATTACATTACATTATATTACATTATATTACTCCCCTAACACAGTACATTATATTACATTACTCCCCTAACACAGTACATTACATTACATTACTCCCCTAACACATTATATTACATTACATTACATTACTCCCATAACACAGTACATTACATTACATTACCCACCTAACATATTACATTACATTACTCCCCTAACACAGTACATTACATTACATTACATTACCCACCTAACACAGTACATTACATTACATACCTAACATATTACATTACATTACTCCCCTAACACATTATATTACATTACATTACATTACTCCCCTAACACATATTTCATTACATTACATTACTCCCCTAACACATATTTCATTTCATTACATTACTCCCCTAACACATTACATTACATTACTCCCCTAACACATATTTCATTACATTACATTACTCCCATAACACATTATATTTCATTACATTACATTAAATTACTCCCATAACACATTACATTTCATTACATTACTTTACTCCCCTAACACATATTTCATTACATTACATTACATTACTCCCCTAACACATTACATTACTCCCATAACACATTACATTACTTCCCTAATACATTGCATCACTCCCAGGGATAAATGTAAATTGGACCTCTTTACACGGATGTACTGATTGGGGTCAGAAAGTGGACAATGTGAAACGGGTCTCCTTCAGCACAGAATGTCTTTGATGCTGCGCGCTCGCTTTTTACCTGTGGTTGGGCTGTAGGCGTTGCCTCTGTTCGTGAGGACGTTTCTTAACACCAAAACAGCGTTGGTGTTGAAAGGCCCATAGTGCCCATGTCCTGCATCCACCAATGAGGCGGTGAAGGCCACGACCGGGGCGTCTGCAGAGAACATCGAGAGAACATCGAGAGAACATCGTGAAATGGCTCAAAGGAGTTCAATTCAGTTGAAGTGTTGAACAATGTATAGAGCTTTTTTGTATAGGTGCTTTACATAGTGACAAAATTGCAAATATCAGACAATATTTATGAATTTATTTATTTATTTCTTTGTGCCGGGTAGGTTGACTGAGCACACACATTTTCTTTCACAGCGAGACAAGGTGTAATGGTCGATGTGCTAAGAAATCCATTGCAACGAATCAAATGGGTTGGGCATGTTACAGTTAACGTTAGGAGTCACAGGAACATCACGAAAGGACAAATGAACATCACAAAAATATAGCAAAAATGTCGAGGACAGCGAAATTTTTCGATAGCGGAAATATCGAAATAGCATTTTACAAGGACTAAGAAGTATGATCACAATGCCTGCACTGACTTGGTAAATGGTAAATGGCTGGCATTCATATAGTGCCTTTATCCAAAGTACTGTACAATAGGTGCCTCTCATTCACCTGTTCATATACACACACCCACACACCACCGGCGATTGGCTGCCATGCGAGGCACCAACCAGCTCGTCACGAGCATTTTTTGAGGTTAGGTATCTTGCTCAGGGACACTTCAACACACCCAGGACTTTCAGTCAGAATTGATTCTAAATTGTTACTTACCCAAAGTAATGTACCCCTTGCCATTGGATTAATAACTAGTATTATTAGTATAATTAGTACATTTTCAGCTTGTGAAATGTACTTAGTTCTACCTAAAAGAAGAGTATTTACCTTTCAGGGTACATTTGGGGAATTTGTTCTCTTTAAATTATGCTTGGTGTGTCCGTGTTTTAATTTGGGTTATCCGTTTTATTTCAGTAAAGCATTTTATGCTACAGACTTGACTGAAAAGTGGTGTATAAATAAATGCGTAACGTTGCACCAATGCAATGCGAGTGTTCTAAAATGTACTCTCTGCCTGCAAATGCCACACCACCTGTGTCCTGTAGGTGGCAGTGTGGTATAATGGGTTAGCGGCCAAACTTAAGTAGTCTAAAGGGCACAGGCAGGTCACTCCCATTGTAATAATAATAATAGCTTCATTTATATAGCAGCTTTCAAGCACATAGCACAAGGTACTTCAAAGTAGCAGTAAAACAAAATCACAAAAATAAAAGACTTGCTCTGCTGAATGACAGTAAAGGGTTTCAGCCTCCGGGAGTTCTTACGTCAAAACTGAAAAAACACTTTTACTCCTTCTCTGCAAAAAAATCAAAAAGTCAGTCTTAACAGTCTTATGTTTAGACTTATGTTATGTATATTATTTCTTTTTTTACTTTTTTGCTAAATGAGACAAAAAAACTGCCAATGGGGTGAGAAAATTTCACTTGTCAAACATAAAACAAGCGAATATTTTCTCCTTGAGATAAAAAATAAAATTGTTTTTATTATGAGATGAAAAACACTCGTAAATACAGTCTTTTTTTTTGCAGTGTTCACTTTAATGCTTCATTTTGGCTCCTTCACTTTGACTCTCACTTAGTTACAGTACAGTGCATTACAGGCATTTAGCAGATGCTCTCATTCAGAGCGACGTACAATACAAGTGGGAGGAAAATACCGTTTCCGAGCCCAGGCGTGATCGGCTCCAGCTGGCGGACAGTCTCAGTCATAATGGCGGGACTCACCTCCACACTCGATCCTGACGGCCTCCACCTGCGTGCGCAGCTCCCTGAGCTGGGCGTAGATATCCGGCTGGCAGGAGGGGAGACTCCTCTGCGCCTCAGACCCACCCAGCACCCACAGCAGCACCCACAGCACAGCGCTGACCATCCTGGGGCCAGACGCACTGCTCACTGCACACTGCCAAACACACTGCGCACTGCCAAACACACTGCACACTGCCAGACACACTGCGCACTGCCAAACACACTGCTCACTGCACACTGCCCGACACACTGCACACTGCTAAACACACTGCGCACTGCCAAACACACTGCACACTGCCAAACACACTGCGCACTGCCAAACACACTGCTAAACACACTGCGCACTGCTAAACACACTGCACACTGCCAAACACACTGCGCACTGCCAAACACACTGCTCACTGAGCACTGCACTAGCAAAACTCAGTCAACACCGTGTCTATACACTGGCACACTCACCAAGCACTCTGACCAGACACTCCTCCCTTCTGTTTATATACTGTACGCACACACACACACACACACACACACACACACTCAGAACCAAGCACATACATACTCTCTCACACACACACACACGCCCTCAGGCACACACACACACACACACACACACACACACACACTCACAACCAAGCACATACATACTCTCTCACACACACAATCACACACACACATGCCCTCAGGCACACACACACACGCACACAGACAAGCTTTGCAGATTTCTGTTCGTGAGCAGGTGGCAAATAGAATGTGTGAGTGTGAGTGTGTGTGTGTGTGAGTGTGTGTGTGTGTGTGTGTGAGTGTGTTTGAATGTCATGGTGAACATGGACGGGGCCTCAGACCATTATAAAGGGATGCTATGAGGACAGGCTGTGTGTGTGTGTGTGATTGTGTGTGTGTGTGTGGGGGGGGGGGGGGGGGGCAGCGGGTGTGTGTGTGTGTGTGTGTGTGTGATTGTGTGGGGGGGGCAGCGGGTGTGTGTGTGTGTGTGTGTGTGTGTGTTTGTGTGTGGGGGGGTGATAGGGAAAGGAGTTCTTCAGAAGACAGGAAAAGCTCAAGGCTGTATGACCCGCACAGCAGGAGCAGGAGGCCAGGACAGTGTAGGAGAGCGAGATATCAAACACTCAGGCATGTAAACACCCTCCTCCGCTCCCTCCGCTGCCCTTCCCCACCCGCCGTCTGAGGATAAGGTCTGAGGTCTGCATGTTACCATTTTTTAAACAGCACTTGGGCTTCCTTTTCATCAGAGGGAACGAGCACACTTGATGCATGACACCAAGTAACCTCATGCGTTATGCCACAGTTAGCTTGGCCGCAGTTAGCTTGGCGGCCTGTAGCGTAGCGGTTAAGGTAAGATCGGTGGTTCGATCCCCGGTGTAGCCGCAATAAGATCCGCACAGCCGTTTGGGCCCTTGAGCAAGGCCCTTAACCCTGCATTGCTCCAGGGGAAGATTTCTCCTGCTTAGTCTAATCAACTGTATGTCGCCCTGGATAAAAACGTCGCCAAATGACATGTAATGTAGCCTAGCATCCTAAATACGTGCTTTATGACACCTTTATAACATCTGGCCAGGTGACATAGCCGGGGTCAGCTTGTAGGATAGTGGCTAAGGTGGTTCAATCCCCGGTGTGGCCACAGTAAGATCCGCACAGCCGTTGGGCCCTTGTCCCCTGCTTCGTCAAAACAACTCTTGAATCGCTTTGGATAAAGGCATCGGCTGAATAACATGTAATGTAATGTTGTAATGTCACTTTGTTTCTGAGAGTGAATGAGGCCTACATGGGGCCTCCAGGGCTCACTGCTTGGCTTGCCTGTTCATAAGACTCCCCTCTGTTTGATCTGAGGTGCTGGAGCCTCCCTGTCCCCCCCCCCACGCCTCTCCAAGGCCCTAACCCTTCCAAATTACCCCCCATCCTCTCTCCCTCTTTGCTCTTCCAACATGAGTAAACTTTCACCCGAAACAGTCAGGAGCAGGTCGTCCCATCCCAATCAAGACTTTTAAAATATTTTTCTGTGCGATGACCTTGGCATGCAGTGCTTTTCCTGTAGGGCAGAGGGATCTGATTGTACACCAGCTCTGTTAATGGTTGACTTTACAACACACAGGACCTTCTTTCATTTAGCAGCAAGCAGCAGAAAGAGAAGGCGCCCAAATATTTAAAGACAAGCTGAAATCAAAACTCCTTTGATCAAGTGTCTGTCAATTTTCCGTTCCCCTCCATAAATAAGAGACGCATCACACCTGTGTTTTACTATCCACAAATAAATATCTCAACTTGCGTCTTATAAATTACCATTTAGATGAATGTGCACTGATTTGTGTACGTATTATAAATGTTGTACATACATTATCATACTTGCAAAACACCCAAATCTTTTGTATACTACTAATGACCTTGTGTGTGCATCAGTAAAAATATTTTCAAGTTTCATTTTAGTTTTATTCATTGAAATACAACATTTAATGAAATCAGGAATAATAAAACAGTGTAACATTTTTCATACAAATATTAATACAAAGGATGTAAGCGAATCTCCTTCCAATTGGTGGATAAGAACAGAAAATCACACAGGCCAGCACTGCGCCTCTCTCCCTGCTGCTACACGGACACTGAGCTGGCCAGTGAACACCAACAGAAAGGTGGATTACTCATTGGGGTTCCATCCAAACGTTTTGCAAATGTTTCACAAAAAGTTGGCGAAAAAAAATGTGAATGAGACAGAGGGGCAGCCTGTAGCGTAGTGGTTAAGGTGAATGACTGGGACCCGCAAGGTCGGTGGTTCTAATCGAGGTGTAGCCACAATGAGATCCGCACACCCGTTGGGCCCTTGAGCAAGGCCCTTAACCCTGCATTGCTCCAGGGGAGGATTGTCTCCTGCTTAGTCTAATCAACTGTATGTCGCTCTGGATACGAGTGTCTGCCAAATGCCAATAATGTAATGTAATGTGATGTAATATAATGAGACATAGTGTTTCCATAAACCACCATTATGTGAATATTCTGGAGAGGACGTAATGGGACTATGCAAGCAGAAGACGGGCAGCTGCAGTTGGGGCCAGCTGCCCATTTTTGGCCTTTCTGCAGAGGAACCACATGACCCCGTCACCTCCTCATCATTTATTTGAGAAATTTGAGAAATTTGAGAAATCTGAGAAATCTGTTTGCATCCCCCCTTATCGGATCTTACGTGTAAAAACTAGTTTTTTTTTTCATAGTTTACTTTCACAGTTGGATGGAAAGCCCGCTATAGGCAAGTGGACAGGGGCAGGATTACTGTCTTATCTGGATAACAGCACGGAATAAAACCCGGAAACCTCATAAATTCGGAACCTGTGAAAGGAGCTGGTCCAGGTTTTACTCAGTGCAGTTATCCAGCTAACTCAGTAATCCTGCTCTGTGAAATACTGCCCCCTGCTGGTACAGACATACAATACATACGCTCATAGGTGTCTTATTTAAAGGTACGATAGGTAATTTCGGCCTTCTAACGGTTAAGAGAGGAACCTCAACAACAAAAAGATACAAAAAAAATAATTATTGTGAGATAGAAATTATTATTATTGACAGATAGACAAGTACAAGTACAGTCTCAGTCTCTTTTGCAGTCTCATCTGATTAAATCTTTGTCGTGGGCACCCACAACAAACATAAACATACGGTAGGCACCAACCCAGGTGTTACAATCACACACATACATAATACAAACATATTCAAATACCTGCACAAACAGTATGTCAAATCATATTGAATATTACCTCTGTAAATAGAAGTGCCACATCTTCATATGTCACGCGTTATTGTCAATAAATACGTATTTTGACCATGATGAAATAATAGGATTTTTCAGATGAATTAATAGGCTTGGTTGACGCACGGGCTCAAGACATATGTTCCGCAACAGGCAAGGCATCTTGATACCCTATGGTGCGCAGCATTTGTGTCCCCTGGGAACATCCACCCCACAGGATTTTGGTTCCACTTTGGATTAAGGAAGTAACAGTGTCACAGTAGAAGAAGAAAACAAGACAAAACTGGCTCACTAAAGCTGGAAAATGTTCAGTGTCATACACACATATGGGAGATGATGCAGATTGCAGTATCTTCACATTATATGGAAGCAAAAATTGATATTTTCTATAAGTAGATTTTTAGGTTAATTCAGTCCAAACCAAAAGTGTTTCCATGTTTAAATCTCAAATACAAGGTGATGTGCAGGTAACAAAGTAAAAAAAGTTATAAACATCTGTATTATGTCACACAAATTCTTTACCTAACATTAGATTTCCTTTCCTAACCTCATAACCTAGCCAACACAAAGTATGGATTATATTTGTGTCTATAGTTTATACATACTGTGTAGTTTTATATACAGTTTATATATACTATATAGTTTATTACTGTAGTAATCCAGGTTGGATCCAGCTCAGGAATTTTGAGGAGAACTTGCCAACAATCTGTACAGGCTCAGTCCTCTGTTCCCCCACCTCTTTCTTAAAGGGGCCCAACAATGAAATTAACACACTCACTGAGCACTTTATTAGGTAAACCTGTTCACCAGCTTGTTAAGGCAAATATATAATCAGCTAATCATGTGGCAGCAACTAAATGCAAAAAAAGCATGCAGACGTGGTCAAGAGGTTCAGCTGTTTTTCAGACCAAATGACAGAATGGGGAAGAAATGTGATCTAAGTGACTTTGACCGTGAAATGATTGCTGGTGCCAGACAGAGTGGTTAGTATCTGTGAGTATCTCAGAAACTGCTGATCTTTTCATGCACAGCATTCTCTAGAGTTTGCAGAGAACGGTGCGAAAAACAAAAAACATCCAGTGAGCAGCAGTTCTGGGGGCAAAAACGCCTTGTTAATGAGAGAGGCCAGAGGAGAAGGGCCAGACAGTAACGCCAATAACCACATATTACAAGAGTGGTATGCAGGAAAACTGAACACACAATGCATCAAACCTCTAAGTGGATAGGCTACAGCAGCAGAAGTTGGTACAGCAGCAATAAGTCTAATAAATACCTAATAAATTGCTCACTGAGTGTACGGTTCCACTCACCCTGAGTACTATCTATCCATCCAGATAGATATTATTGCTGGCATTATATTTGGAAAGGGACGTTGCTGAGTTTTTCAAATTTAAGTTATTTCCGGTGGATTCATAAGAGGTCCAATTTATCACGGTCCATTATATCATTTTTGGGTGAACTTTGAATGCGTGCCTTCAGCTTGAATATCTGAGATATCCCCCCTTATGGTAATAATAACAGCCATGATAATTTATTGGGTTTTATAGAGTATTTTGTCAAGATCCGAGATCTCAGCTCAACCCTGGGCACTGTGTCAAACTCACAGTGGAGATATCTCTGATACACGGCAGCCATTTTGCACCGGGATGTTCACCACACAACCTGGGCAAAGATGGAGGTCATTGCTGAGCCAATTTAACAAAAGTTGTTAATCAACACTTGAGGAAAAACTCCCTTTTTAAAATGTGTTTTGTGGCGGTAAACATGATATGCCTGTGTGGGGTGTTTTCCATAAGAGTGCTACATCTTTATTTAATACTTCATCTTTCATCAGAGTGGAGGGCTCAGTGCTATTAATAATGCGAAAATAATGGTGAGAAAGCTTACCACCACCATCACCATTGCCAGCGTCTTTACTGTCTTCATAAGATCGCAGTACGTAAACATACATGTCGTGTTTAAAAATGCTTGTTGGTGATAGGCAGCCTGCTGTTGCTTAGCAGCCTGGCACTGGCAGACAGACCAGCGCGGGCGGACGGACGGACGGACGGACGGACAGGCAGACGGACGGGCGGTCAGTTCTCCTGCACGGTGATGTCGACCACGCCGTGCACCTGCGTGAGCTGGGCGCAGTGCATGGACGCCACCAGCTTCCGCACGCCCGCGAGAGACGGGACGAAGCGCTCCTTCAGAGTGACGGAGGAGCGACTACCCACATCCCTGAGGGAGAGAGAGAGAGAGAGAGGGAGGGAGAGGGGGAGGGAGAGGGGGAGAGAGAGGGAGAGGGGTGGAAAGCAACAGTCAGACAGGTATATGCAGACAAACAGAGGTACAGTCAGACAGGTATATGCAGATAAACAGAGGTACAGTCAGACAGGTATAGACAGAGATACAGTCAGACAGGTATAGACAGAGATACAATCAGACAGGTATAGACAGACAGAGATACAATCAGACAGGTATAGACAGACAGAGATACAATCAGACAGGTATAGACAGACAGATATACAATCAGACAGGTATAGACAGACAGAGATACAATCAGACAGGTATAGACAGACAGAGATAGTCAGACAGGTATAGACAGACAGAGATAGTCAGACAGGTATAGACAGACAGAGATACAGTCAGACAGGTATAGACAGACAGAGATAGTCAGACAGGTATAGACAGACAGAGATACAGTCAGACAGGTATAGATAGACTTACCCCACAGGTATTTCCTTGATGCTCTGTAGGCCAAGCCCCTCCACCCGGAAGACCACGCCCTTCAGTGGGCGTGGCAGGGGGTTGGTGAAGGAGATCTCGGCTGCCATCTCTTTCCCCACAACAGCGTCCCCTAGAGGCTGGATGGGCCAAGTGCGTGAGGTTGTGAGGTTTAATACTACAGAACGCTCAGACCTGACACAGAACATCCCTCATTATCAATGATGTGATTGATTAGGGGTTAATGATGACTGATTGATTATGAGTTTGTGATAACTGAATGGGTTGGTATTGTTGGTATTGGGTCTAAAAAACTAAAAAAAAATGCACATTTTGAGAGTTTGTCAGGGAGTCACTAATTGCTTCCAGTTAATGATGACTGAGTTTTCAGTAGGAAACAGAACCAGAGTATTGGTTAGGGTTAGTGATAACTGATTTGGTGAGATTCTTCTGAAGTAAACAGGGCCAACATATGGCTTAGGCTGAGTGATAACTGTTTTGGTGATAGTTTTCTGTAGGAAACAGGACTGGAGTGTGGGTTACAGTTAATGATAACTGATTTGGTGAGAGTTTTCAGTAGGAAACAGAACCAGAGTATTGGTTAGGGTTAGTGATAACTGATTTGGTGAGGGATTTCTGTAGTAAACAGGGTGGGAGTGTGGGTTAGGGATAAGTGATTTGGTGAGGGTTTTCTGTAGTAAACAGGGTGGGAGTGTGGGTTAGGTTTAGGGATAACTGATTTGGTGAGGGTTTTCTGTAGTAAAATAGGGTTGGAGTGTGGGTTAGGGTTAGGGATAACTGATTTGGTGAGGGTTTTCTGGAGGAAACAGGGGGTTTGGCGATACTCACTGTTATGCTGATGTCTGGAGTGCGCAGTCGGAAACACGTCTGTGTGGCCAGAACCTGCTGGGTCTCCCGAACCCGACCCGACAGCGTCAGCATCAGTGCGCCTTGGTCCACCAGCTGGTCTTGGTAGTTCTGGTACGGCAGGACCCAGGTAATGGTCTTAACTGTGGTGGGGGGGGAGGGGGGGGGGGCAGAGGGCAAGGGAGTCCTGTCATCTGTGTTTATTTGTTTTTATGTATGAAATGAAGTATCTAAGGAAGTTATTGAATACACCTGGCAAGTCAGATACAGCTGAGAAGCCAAACTGTCCAATTACTTTTGGTCCCCTAAAATGACAGGTGGGGGGGGGCTATGCACAAAACATGATGTAATTCCTACGCGGATCACCTGATATGGATGAAAACACCCTCAAAACACCAATGTTTGAAATCCAATGTGCCAAAGGAGCACACATTGTACCGCTGTCCAAATAAAGATCTGAGGCTCACATAAATGCCAGCTAAAAACACGGCCCGGCACGGCACAGAGTTTGAGACCACTGGTATACAGGGATCTCAGGGCTGTGACTCAGTTATCCAGCCAAACTCAGTAATCCTGCTTTGTGATAAATCCTGCCTTTTGTCTGAAAAAGTGAGCTCAGGGAAAATCTCATTAATCTCTGTTTGGCATTATCTCTGTCCCACACTGGTGGCTCATTCCAACCTCCCTCTTCCTTTCCTCATCGTGTTAAGACACACACGCACACACACACTCGCACGCACGCACGCACACACGCACGCACACACTTGCAAGCATGCATGCACGCACGCACACTCGCACACTCGCACACACACACACACACACATGCACACACACACACACACACACACTCATACACACACATACTTTCTTTTGGGCTTTCCCCTTTTTTCCCTTGTCTTTATTGGGTTTTTTAGACGAACTTCCACTCTTAGTTATTTAAACAGCACACAATTAACATTCGCATCACCGGATTGGGAAAGGGCACCTGGTTGCAGCAAAGTCCTGTAAACCCGCCATGCCCCCCCCCCCCCCCCCCCGCCACCCCGCCCCCCCCCCCCCCCCCGCCCCTGACTGCAGTCGCAACATCCCTGTTCTCGAGCCAAAATGGCCGCCCCCGGGGTCCCCCACCTTCGTTGGGCGCGAGTTCGATGGGCAGCTGGTCCTTCTTGATGGTGCCCTTGAGCACGCCGGTGTAGTACATCACCTCCACCTGGCTGTGCAGGCTGGTGCTGCGGGGCACGGCGCTCTGGTTGCGCAGGACGATGGTCAGCTGGGCGTCGCCGCCGATCCGGGGCCCCTCCCCCTCCATGGTGACCTCCATGTGCACGTCCTCCGCCGCGGCGCTGGAGTAGAGGTTTGGCTTGGTGCCGTAGCGACTGGCGGTCTCCACGGCGATGCGCTCCTCCTCTGACCCTGGGGGAGAGGAAGTGAGGGGGCGATGAAGGGGGGGGGGTAGAAGGAGAGCCAGGGCCGGGTCACAGAGGCCATGGGAGAGAAAAAGAGAGAGGGGGGAGAGAGAGGAAGATTCAGTCCACACACACGCAATCCTGGTACAGTCATTAATGAGAGTGCTGACTCCCACTTCCTCTTTCCACTTCTGTATCTTTCCTCTCTGGATCAGTCAACCTCCCCCTTCTGCTCCTCGGCTTCATTCAAAGGGCAAGTTCAAAATCCTTTATCGGCGTGACACAGTTTTACAAAACATATTATAGAGGTGGGTGATGTCCCCTTACCCTCTGAGTGCTTGTAGAGGTGGGTGATGTCCCCTTACCCTCTGAGTGCTTGTAGAGGTGTGTGATGTCCCCTGAGCCCTTACCCTCTGAGTGCTTGTAGAGGTGGGTGATGTCCCCTTACCCTCTGAGTGCTTGTAGAGGTGTGTGATGTCCCCTTACCCTCTGAGTGCTTGTAGAGGTGGGTGATGTCCCCTTACCCTCTGAGTGCTTGTAGAGGTGGGTGATGTCCCCTTACCCTCTGAGTGCTTGTAGAGGTGGGTGATGTCCCCTTACCCTCTGAGTGCTTGTAGAGGTGGGTGATGTCCCCTTACCCTCTGAGTGCTTGTAGAGGTGGGTGATGTCCCCTTACCCTCTGAGTGCTTGTAGAGGTGTGTGATGTCCCCTTACCCTCTGAGTGCTTGTAGAGGTGGGTGATGTCCCCTTACCCTCTGAGTGCTTGTAGAGGTGGGTGATGTCCCCTTACCCTCTGAGTGCTTGTAGAGGTGGGTGATGTCCCCTTACCCTCTGAGTGCTTGTAGAGGTGGGTGATGTCCCCTTACCCTCTGAGTGCTTGTAGAGGTGTGTGATGTCCCCTTACCCTCTGAGTGCTTGTAGAGGTGTGTGATGTCCCCTTACCCTCTGAGTGCTTGTAGAGGTGTGTGATGTCCCCTTACCCTCTGAGTGCTTGTAGAGGTGTGTGATGTCCCCTTACCCTCTGAGTGCTTGTAGAGGTGGGTGATGTCCCCTTACCCTCTGAGTGCTTGTAGAGGTGGGTGATGTCCCCTTACCCTCTGAGTGCTTGTAGAGGTGCGTGATGTCCCCTTACCCTCTGAGTGCTTGTAGAGGTGGGTGATGTCCCCTTACCCTCTGAGTGCTTGTAGAGGTGGGTGATGTCCCCTTACCCTCTGAGTGCTTGTAGAGGTGTGTGATGTCCCCTTACCCTCTGAGTGCTTGTAGAGGTGTGTGATGTCGTGCCGCTGGTTGGAGCCCACAGCCTTGGTGCTGATGAAGTGGCCCACGGCCTTCTTCTCGCTGTGGATTTGGCTGAAGGTGCCGTCCAGATTCCTCTGCCAGTAGATCTTATCGCTGTTCACCTGGGGAGGGAGATGGGAGCCAGGGCACGTGAGCCTCTCAGAGAGGTGTGAGCCAGAATGCAGTCTCCAGTTGAGGAGAGACATTACCTCACAGTGATATGGCTGACGCTTTTTAATCCAAAGCGATTTACAGTTGATTAGACTAAGCAGGGGACAATCCCCCTTGGAGCAATATGGGGTTAAGGGCCTTGCTCAAGGGTCCAACGACTGTGCAGATCTTATTGTGGCTACACCAGGGATCAAACCACCGAGCTTGCGGGTCCCAGTCATGTACCTTAACCACTACACTACAGGCCGCCCTATACACTACAGGCACCTTAACCACTAAGCTACAGGCACCTTAACCACTAAGCTACAGGCATCTTAACCACTAAGCTACAGGCACCTTAACCACTAAGCTACAGGCATCTTAACCACTAAGCTACAGGTACCTTAGCCACTAAGCTACAGGTACCTCAGGCTCTAGGCTCTAGGCTGCCCCAGACAGGAGACGGGGGGAAAAAGAGAGGGAGGCACGAAGAGAGAAGGAGAGAGAGGGAGAGAGAGAGATGAAGAGTACCTCGGCGAAGACGAAGGGCGTGTCGTGTTTGTGGTAGACCTGCCCGTTGCGGACGGCGGTGATGGAGGCGGGGCCACAGCGGAAGGTCCCGTGGCTGGTCTCCTGGGGGGTGGAGTCCACAGCCTGCCACCCGCCCATCCCCGGGGGCAGGTCCGGCCGGGCCATCCAGCAGTCGTTCCACACGTGGAAGTTCCTACAGAGGGAGAGAGAGAGGGCATCGTTCTCAGAGAGAGGGAGAGAGAGAGGGTGTGACTCTCAGAGGGAGAGAGAGAGAGAGGGCATCATCCTCAGAGAGAGGGAGAGAGAGAGGGTGTGACTCTCAGAGAGAGGGAGAGAGAGAGAGAGGGTGTGTGACTCTCAGAGAGAGGGAGAGAGAGAGAGAGGGCATCATTCTCAGAGAGAGGGAGAGAGAGAGGGTGTGACTCTCAGAGAGAGGGAGAGAGAGAGAGAGGGTGTGTGACTCTCAGAGAGAGGGAGAGAGAGAGAGAGGGCATCATTCTCAGAGAGAGGGAGAGAGGGTGTGACTCTCAGAGGGAGAGAGAGAGTGTGTGACTCTCAGAGAGAGGGAGAGAGAGAGAGGGTGTGTGACTCTCAGAGAGAGGGAGAGAGAGAGAGAGGGCATCGTTCTCAGAGAGAGGGAGAGAGGGTGTGACTCTCAGAGGGAGAGAGAGAGAGAGTGTGTGACTCTCAGAGAGAGGGAGAGAGAGAGGGCATCATTCTCAGAGAGAGGGAGAGAGAGAGAGGGTGTGACTCTCAGAGGGAGAGAGAGAGAGGGTGTGTGACTCAGTTATCCAGCCAGCTCAGTAATCCTGCTTTGTGATAAATCCTGCCTTTTTGTCTGAAAAAGTGAGCGCAGGGAAATCTCATTAATCTCTGTGTGGCATTATCTCTGTCCCACAAAGAGACACTGGTGGCTCATTCCAACCACCTTCTTCCTTTCCTCATCTTGTTAAGACACACACACTTTTCTTTGGGTTTTCCCCTTTTCAACACACCTCTGTTCCACTGGTGATTGAGTTTGGCCTCCAAATTGTGGAGGGTGAACGCAAACAGAGATTGGGTTTTGGTGAAGACAGTTTCATATACTGCTTCGGGGGGGGGGGGGAAATAGTTGACGGTTGCTGCACTTTGTCAGAGAAAATAGAATGTCTTCCATCCTTCATACGTTTGAAGTAAGTATGAAGGACGTATGCACATTAAATGATAACTGCAGCATGATGAGACAAGACTTGCCCCCGTCTGCAATCGCGGAGTAGAGTGTGTGCTTTTCTGCACTCTTCCAAAATTCGTAGCGGAGGTTTCGGCAATGAGTGATTAGGGAGAGATTAGGGGTGTGCCATAAAAATGTTCTTTAGAAAAGAGTAGTGTCATTTCAGGGGCAATGTGGCCAGCAGCTTCACAGTGATGTCATTGTGGACACAGTGATGATCGCGATGTTGGACTTACCAGACGGAGTCAGAGTTCAGGGAGTTGAGCGCTTCCATGTTCTCGTCGAAATATATGTCTATTGTCAAGGAGACATCTGTGTCATGGGCAGACTGGAAATTTGTCACACTTCGAGCGGGGACACCCAGACATCGGAGCACTGAAAGAGATGAAAAGAGAAACACAGTGCAGTTTTGAGACCACCAATTTCCAAACGGGTGTCCCCCAAGGTTCAGTCCTTGGTCCTCTCCTCTTCTCGTCCATGCCATCTCCTACTATCATGACCTGTCTTATCATTCCCACGCCAATGATACACAGCTCTCTGTGTATCAGAGTGAAATTCCACATATTTTAACAGTGTTTCTCTCTCTCACACACACACACACACACACACACCTGTGGTGGTGACCCCAGAGAACACCCAGCACTGGCCGTATTTGACGGGCATGCCTCCTTCGTCGTGGTACTTCTTCAGGATATCCACACTCCCGCTCCAGGCTGTGGGGGCCGTGCCGTCAGCGTAGTCCCCCGACCAGTTTCCCTCCAACACCCCCCGATCATCAGGGGAGTTAATCTGAGAGAGAGAGAGAGAGAGAGAGAGAGAGAGGGAGAGAAATAAAACAAAATAAAACCATTTATCTGGAACATTGGAACAACCAAACCAAAACACAAAACAAGCTTACTTGCTACCTGGCCCTAAAACGAGAATACAAATTGGCTGAATATCTTGTAACTGTCCGAGATATGAAGCAGAGACGACTCCTTACCAAGTACAGACTCAGTGACCATAACCTAGCCATTGAAAAAGGTAGACATAAAAAGTCCTGGCTACCAAAAGAACAGAGGATATGTGGTCACTGTATGACAGGTGAGGTTGAAACGGAGGTGCACTTCCTTCTAAAATGTGAAAAATACAAAAATATCAGAAAAAAATATTTTAATAAATTTAAAAAACAAACTTTCTCCACCTAGAAGAGAGCAACCAACTAGTCTTGGGAGAGGGAACAACTGCACATATTGCAGTGAAATATGTGTCTGAATGTCACATACTCAGAGACAGTGAGTGACAAAACAAACACACACACACACACACACACACACACACATATTAAATTTACCTGTTATATAAACTGTTATTATTAGATTAGCTTGTTATTAGTATGTTAGAAAGATGTGTCTAATTATATGTATGTATGTATATATATATGTGTATATACGTGTGTATGAATATGCATGTGCATGTATATGTGTGTATATATATGTATATATAGATTTATTATTGTTAATTATTATCCTTAATTTTTTTTTAAATTTATTATTATTATTTTTTTATATAATAATCATATTACTGTGTTATTTTCATCTGTTTTAACATGTTCCTTGCCATGCTTTGGCAATACAAATGCAAATTTTGTCATGCCAATAAAGCAATTTGAATTTGAATTTGAATTTGAGAGAGAGGGAGAGAGAGAGGGAGGGAGAGGGAGAGAGGGAGGGAGAGAAAGAGAGAGAGGGAGAGAAAGAGTGAGGGAGAGATAAATGCCTTTCCATGACTGCTGAAGAGCAGCTCTCACTCTTTTAAGAGGAAGCCTCACTTTCTGCACAAGATGCATCGCATTGCTGTTATCACTTTAGCCTGCAATTCCACTGCTGGTAGCAAATCATTCTGGTAGATAATTGACAGTGTCACAGAGATGCCTAATGTTGCTGTTATAACTTCAATATCTAAGCAGATCTACTGATATAAGCAGTGAACTTGTGAGGATGGTACAGTGATTATGACAAATTTACAATAAGGTTACATGAATCGGCATCAACCAATGTTGCTGCAAACTACCTAATGACTGCTGAGACGTTCATCTGCACAGCGGTGTGCCTGTATTTGTGCATCATTAATTGACGCCGGCAGCAGCAGAGGTTGGTGGCAGCTCACAGGGGAATGACGCTCACCATGGCAGATATGGCTCTGACCACGTTGACCGGGTCTCCTCGGCCTCGCGGGAGAACGTCGCTCTTCTCCAGGATGTAGAGGCAGGCAGAGAGGACCCCCTCACTGAACTGAGGCAGAAGGGGAAAGGATGTAGAAATGGTGTAATAATAATGATAATGATAATAATGATAATGATAATGATAATGATAATGATAATGATAATGATAATATGGTGGCAGATTAGTATCCTATGAGATCAGTATGAGGGTTTCTCTCTCTCCGTTTTTCGTTGTTGGTTGCTTTTTGAATTTCTGTCATTTCTGTTTTTGAACAATGTCCCAAATAAAGTTGTTTTTAAAATCAAATATATCTCACTCCCCTCTTTTTCTCTCTGTCTCTCTCTGTTCTCTGTCCCTCCCTCTTTCTCTCTCTCTCTCCTCCCTCTCTCTTTCTCTACCTGTCCGTAGTTCCAGGTTCTCTCTCTCCTCCCTCCCTCTTTCTCTCTCTCTCTCTCCTCCCTCTCTACCTGTCCATAGTTCCAGGTTCGGGCTCCGATCTGCTTCTCCGTGCCGTAGTAGAGTCTCCCCGTGTCGTTGAGCACATACTCCTGCCTCTCCTCCTCATCGTCCAGGTACACACTGTCATCTGAGAGAGAACGAGAGAGAGAGAAGGAGGGAGACAGAGGGAGAGAGAGGGTGAGAGAAGGAGGGAGGGGGAGAGGGAGAGAGAGAGAGGGAGAGAGAGAGAAGAGGGGAGAGATAGAGAAAGGCAAGAGAGTGGGGGAGAGAGAGCAGGAGAGATAAAGAGAGGGAGAGAGAGGTGCAAAGAAAAATTGAACTTTCTCGCAAAATACATTTGCACTAACTGGGCTCTAGGGGGCACTGTTCTCATTTACCCATGTCATGTTTATAGTATTCACAGAGACCCTCAGCCACACTCATGCCACAGCCCCCAGAAAACACTGGGGCACTGAAGCAGGGCAGCAGTATGGTACTGTAGACCCTTACTGTACTGTACACAATTATTTATAACACTATATATAAACAGGACAGCATGATATTTCCTAATTTTGCAGTAGCATATCAGGGCATGTGTAAGAGTCTGGAGTAGCCTATCAGAGCCCATGTTAGAGTCTGGAGTAGCCTATCAGGGCCCATGTTATAGTCTGGAGTAGCCTATCAGGGCCAGTGTTATAGTGTGGAGTAGCCTATCAGGGCCCGTGTTATAGTGTGGAGTAGCCTATCAGGGCCCGTGTTAGAGTCTGGAGTAGCCTATCAGGGCCCATGTTAGAGTCTGGGGTAGCCTATCAGGGCCAGTGTTATAGTGTGGGGTAGCCTATCAGGGCCCGTGTTTCAGTGGCCAATGAGCCACGCACGCCTGTATGGGGTGAGGTAAGGGTCTTTTCAACTTGCCAGGGGGGGCAAAAGAATGTCTCACAGAGAGCTAAAATAGCAATATCACCCCTGTGTCAGAGGGTATTACCACCTCCCTGTTAGAGGAAGAGTCACCCCCCCCCCAAAGTAAACACAATCAATAAGCCTAACAGTACTGTCCGCTATTATGTGCCTTACATCTCCATTGAACATTAAAGCTGCATTTTTAAAAATCTCTTCGACAGTGTTTATACTATCCCATACCATCTTATGTTGCCAAACTGATGTATAAAAAAAACATATACAATTACACGCGTAAACATTGACCGAGACGTAAAGT
>NC_083768.1:6213184-6228184 GCF_963514075.1 Conger conger | reverse complement strand
TACATGACTGTACTGTATGAATGAATAGGTACGTCGCTCTGGATAAGAGCGTCTGCTAAATGTCATGTAATGTAATGTAATGTAATGTATATAAATGTATAGTACGTCATTTTGTTTCTGTATTGTAGCCAAAATTACACATGCTATTGTGCACTAATTATTGTGTTATGCTGTGGCAAAATAAATATTGTGTTTCTCATGCCAATAAAGCGGAATTTAACCGAATTGGAGACAGAGCATCATACTAAAAACAGGAAATCTCTCTATGTCAGAGAGAAAGTTAACGAGAGAGAGTGAGAGAGAGAGAGAAAGAATGTTCTTGTGGAACTCGCACCAAGTTACATTAAGTATTTTGGTGAAAATGTGTTTTTATTCAACCTGAGCTGAACTCACAGGCAGGTACATCTGGAAAACCATGTATGTGCACCTGGCGGTCGAGCTGCACGTTCACGCCTGTTTTCCGTTCTGGTTCCTCAGTGGCCTACCACTGTCAGGACAGCAGAATCCATCCCCCTATTTCGACGCAGACTCAAAACCCACCTTTTCAAACTCTACCTTAGTCCTCCCTCCTGATTTCCCCCGCCCCTCCTTTCTAATATCCCTATCCTTGTCTAACCCCCCCCCCCCAAAAAAAAAAAAAAAAATAAAAAAAAAAAATGCACTTATGATGACGACTATGTTTAGAACAGCATTCCATGTGTATTTTCCTAGTTCTGGATGTGATGCTTTGACTTATGGTAGAACCTATGCACTTGTAAGTCGCTTTGGATTAAAAGTGTCTGCCAAATGACAAAAATGTAGATGTAAATGTAAATGGCAACAATACACAACAATACACCCACCCAGATACAGACACACATACATGCGCAATACAAATATAATACAAACATTCATTCATTCATTCATTATCCTAACCCGCTTATCCTGAACAGGGTCGCAGGGAGGCTAGAGCCTATCCCAGCATACATTGGGCAAAAGGCAGGAATACACCCTGGACAGGTTGCCAGTCCATCGCAGGGCACACACACCATTCACTCACACACTCATACCCACGGGCAATTTAGACTCTCCAATCAGCCTAACCTGCATGTCTTTGGACTGTGGGAGGAAACCCACGCAGACACGGGGAGAACATGCAAACTCCACACAGAGAGGCCCCGGCCGACAGGGATTCGAACCCAGGACCTCCTTGCTGTGAGGTGGCAGTGCTTACCCACCCATCTGTGCCAGCCCTATCTAGTTCTGAGTCGGGCAAAATGGGTCTTTGTCTAGGAGCTTTCAGACTTTTTATGCCAATGATAGAGGGTTCCAGAAAGAACAAAAAAGTATTCCTCAAGCCAAAGAAACCATGTTGTATAGTAAATTTCCTGGGACTGGATGGCTCCCAGGCCATCTACTGCAACAATGGTTCTGGGCAACTAGTCTCTGATTAATAGCATTTCCCAAAGAGCCTTGTTGCACTGCAGTTAGGTCATCTGTACCATTCTATGTCCAAGATTTACAAGATGCTATTTACTGAAGGACATTGTTATTGTCTCCCATTTGAACGGGGTGGACAAAATGCAGACAGGTTACTGGAAAGTTATCCAGTAAAAATGTTAGCGTTAGAATACTGTCCATTACATCTACATGAACTTTACATATATACACAGTCAGCTTTAAATAATGTACGATGTAATAATTTACTTACAAAATACTTTAATGCACTTTAAGTATTCCACTTCCATTGTATCGCAATACATTTCTGGAGCCAGTATTTTGTATCTTGTTACGTTTTTAAAAACATTTTTTAACGTATTTTTGCTCTGTGTACGCAGAGGAAATACCGGCGTAAATAGCTGAAGTGGCGATGATGCGCTGTCTCTGTTGTCCCTATGGTAACGACCTGTCCTGGCGTCCGCTTTCTTCAGCAGCCGTATTAAAGTCGAGTCACGGGCGGTAACGATACAACCCGCAACAATGACATATCAAACACGGCTGTAAATGTGTTAGAGAAGTCGTAGGTCTATATTTTTAGACGACGAGAGTACAACCGCGTATTCGAACTTAAAACTTTGTAGCTACACGCACAGCTCGGGGCCCATCAGAGCAACATAAAGTCGCTACTCAAGAGGCAAAACTTTGTCATGAGTACTGCAGGACTAAAAGATGCCGCTCAGATCCTGAAGAAAATCGATGTTTCAATGTCCCCCGCAATCCTCTTGCAACTCAAAATAATACTCTTGCAATGATCTCCCCGCTGGCTACACTTTTGAATGTACTAACTACAAATAATAATAATAATAATAATAATAATAAGAAGAATAATAAAGGAAATGACTTACGTTTTCTGTCAGTTTACTGCGTCCGCTGGTTTCCGATACAAAGTTGCAAAAAGCGCTTACAACAATTCCGAGAGCACAAGTCAGATTTGTGTTTTCCCAAATAGACTTCAGAAGCCGGTTAATTTTTTGTTTGGGTTTTAGCCTCGGTTTTGACTCCTCTCTGAGACGCGCAGTATTTGCGATTCAGCCTTGCGTCTGGCTGGAGTAACTGGATCGCTTCGTGAAAAATCCCGCAGAAGACATTAATGTGGCACACCCTCGAAGTTCCTCACACCCACCTCCTCCGCCCCCCGCTCACCGCCCCCCCGTCTTCCCCTTTCGCCCGTTATACTAAGGAAACCCTACACACCCTTCCCTGGCCGGGACGTCTCAGGGCGCAGGAGAAGAAAGCGAACGCGGGTAGGTAGGGTGTGCACGCCACAGTTGGACAGAAAGCCAAAACTTTCAAGAGCAGCGCAGGTCGCCGCGTGGCGCACGAAAACTGCTCCTGCGCGCCATATTTCAATCGGAAAAGTCTCCTCCGGAATGATGTGTCAGCATGCAGGCGATGTAGTTTAACGGGCTACTAGCTGTTTCTGAACGAATTACATAATTTAGAAGTTAGCGCTGGATCAATCATACTGTAATGCGACAAGCCGAGTGGCTACGGTACATGCCCAGTAGTACAAGTACAAGTATGGTACAAGTCCCGGAGTAGCCTCGAGAAGATCCGCACAGCTGTTGGGCCCCTGAGAAAGGCCCTTAACCCCGCATTGCTCCGGGGGGGGGGTTGCCTCCGGCTTAGTCTAATCAACTGTAAGTCACTCTGGATAAAAGCGTCAGCTAAATAATAAATTATTTTTTATGAGATCTGTCATATTGATCTCTTACACAACACACGCACACAAATTGGTCAGGGAAGATCCCCAGTCTGTGAATTTCACAGCAGGATTATGCTGATTTGTTGCAGGACTGCTCGGGAATGTGAAACATTTGGCCATGGGTCATATGGTGGTGCATGAGAGGGGACCTGGGGGGGGTCATGCTCTCATCAGGTCACATGCTCCTTACAGCACTTCAAAAGCCTCAGATAAAACACAGCGAGAGAGAGAAAGGGGGGGAGGGAAAGATGGGCGAGAGAGTGTGTGTGTGTGAGAGAGAGAGCAAGAGAGAAAGGGAGAAAAAATGAGAGAGAGAGAGAGAGAGAGAGAGAGAGGCATGGCTGATGTGAAACAGCCCCAGTTTCTGCACAGGAAGGCATTTGGGAGGTGAGCGTGGGTGGAGTTTGTTTAAAGATGGCAGTGGATTAAAGAAGGGGTGTGCGCGTGTGTGTGTGTGTGTGTGTGTGTGTTCATGTGTGTTTGGAGTAAACTGTATAGGCCACATACAAGGCCTTTTATCACACACAGGTGTGTCGGATCAGAGGTCAGAGGTCAGAGGTCAGAGGTCAACTTCAGCACCTGTAGCTGTGCACACACACTCAAATCAGCATAAACTAACTAATAATCAGGAAAATAGAAATGCTCATCCCATCATTCCCAGCTGAACCCCTGACCACTGGACACGCTCCTGATTATTCATTCATACAGGAGAGGGCAATGCACTGTCACCACGGTGATGCACACTGTCACCACGGTGATGTACCATACTGTGCATACTGTGCATTCCTCAAGGAGGGTGGAAAAGAGAGAGAGATAGAGAGAGAGAGAGAGAGAGAGGAGAGAGAAAGAGAGAGATGAGACTGGTAGGAAGAGGAAGAGGCTGTCCTCTAATTTAAGAAAAAGCACCTGACCTTAAGAAGAATCAAAGTTCACAGAAACATTCACTTGCACCCACCCACCCGCCCACACACACACACACACACACACACACATTTACTCAGAAGCCTCTGGTATTTTTCTCGGCAGAGGAAATGCCCGCTGTGCTATTTCTTGCACCAAAAAAAAAGATCTGAAAAAACAGGTCGAGAGTAGCATTGCTAAAGTCATTTCCTGCGCTTTAATTTCACTTCCTGTCCCCTCTCACAGACCCCACTTCTCCCAAAGGCACCCCTGCCACCCCCAGACTCCACCCAGGAAACAGCTTCACTGCCAGCTGACTCTCTCTGGGCTGAAACATCATAGGATTGAGCAATATCACTTAATCATGCTCGGATTCTGTCCTTCTTTCAACTCAATCGAGGCATGAGGTCATGACATCACTTCCCGAAACCCCCCCCCCCCCCCCACCACCACACACACACACACACACACACACACCTTCCTCATCCTGAATAACATGCAGGCAGCATCTGAACCTGTTTTACATTATAATAAACATCTGTTCTATAATAAAATAAAAACCAATACTTTATTTTTGTAGCACCTTTTCTACATAAGATGCAGCTCAAAGTGCTTCACATGAAATGATTGAAATAACAGTAGTGCAGTGGGTGGCACTGCCGCCTCACAGCAAAGAGGTCCTGGGTTTGAATCCCTATCGGCCGGAGTTTGCGTGTTCTCCCCGTGTCTGCGTGGCTTTCCTCCCACAGTACAAAGCCATGCAGGTTAGGCTGATTGGAGAGTCTAAATTGCCCGTGGGTATGAGTGTGTGAGTGAATGGTGTGTGTGCCCTGCGATGGACTGGCGACCTGTCCAGGGTGTATTCCTGCCTTTCGCCCAATGTATGCTGGGATAGGCTCTAGCCCCCCTGTGACCCTGTTCAGGATAAGCGGGTTAAGATAATGGATGGAAAACCATAAACATTTACAAAGTCACATTCCATTCATTATTATACTACGCTGCATTTCATCCGTTGACCAGACGCCCATATCCATCGCGACTTACAGTATAGGAGAAACAGAAGTGCATTCATTCTTGGAGAATTGATTAGATAGTGCACATTCCTGGGTGTTCAACAGAGGGGTCAGGAGACTAGCTGATAACTCTGGAATCATAAACACACAGCGACACACAGAGAAATCCATACACACACAGTGTGCACATCAGCAAACATTCCCATACGTAAGGGTCATGCTGATACATACACACACACACACACACATTTACATTTACATTTTAGTCATTTGGCAGATGCTCTTAATCCAAAGCGACTTACAAGTGCAGAGGTTCTACCATAAGTCAAAGCATCACATCCAGAACTAGCAAAATACACATGAAATGCTGTTCTAAACATAGTTGTCATCATAAGTGCATATTTTTTTATATTTAGACAAGGATAGGGATATCAGAAAGGAGGGGCAGGGGAAATCAGGAGGGAGGACTAAGGTAGAGTTTGAAAAGGTAAACACATCAACACACAACACACACACAGACACACACACACAAAGTGTGCACATCAGCAAACATTCCCATATTCCCACATCACGCTTATACTCAGATTCAGACACACACATACAGTACACAAACACACACACACAGACACACACACACGCAGACATAAACAACCACACACACATGCTGACACACCCACACACACGCACACATACACACACACACAGACGCAGACACATACACACATACAGTACACACACACACACACACACATGCAGACACACACACATACATATGCACGTACACACACACACACACACACATAACTGGAAAGGTTTTGTGTTATTTTCCAGGGTAATGCAGGCGTTTCCTCCTGATATGATAACAGACACAGACGAGCACTGTGATGACCTCACAGAGCTGGGTTTCTCAACACGCCCTTAATCACTGGCAGATTACCACATCGTGTGTCTTATTGAGCTGATGCACTATTCTGTTCCTCCAAAGGAAACACTGCAAAGTCCAACTGTCTCCCGGGGACCGAGCATTCGGGCCTTTTGCGATGAACGCCGGGACACGCCAGTTCATGTTTTTATAACCTATGTTTGAGCGGAGCAACATGGCTCCGATTGGGCGTGGCGTACAAACAGCAAAAAGGCAACTTCCCTGAACGTTCTTAACGGAATATTCTAATGCTGATGTAACCGTCACTACGGCAACTAAAAGCCGTGGAGTTCTAGAACACCGACTGAAGAATGTTTGAAAAGAAAAAGGCATTCCTCGCATGCTTTTCAAAGGGGTTAGTTACACAGTCGGTTGCGGTGTGTTTTGTGGGTGTAGTCCAGCCCCCGGCGTTAACACACGGCCACGGGGTGGTCACTCCTGTGGCTTTC
The DNA here is from genome assembly GCF_963514075.1 of Conger conger. Taxonomy (NCBI): domain Eukaryota; kingdom Metazoa; phylum Chordata; class Actinopteri; order Anguilliformes; family Congridae; genus Conger; species Conger conger. The sequence goes on along the minus strand of NC_083768.1, from coordinate 6,221,716 downwards.
ACTGTTTCTGACAGGAAGATTCATCATTCTTTCCACTGCCAGCAGGAACCAGTTCACACTCTGATATGACATTGCAAGCATGTGCAAACAGATTTGAGAGTTATCACACTAGCTCATTCACACACCCACACACACACATACACACACACACAGGTACACACATACAGACACAGCACTGAACAAAATGTCTATAGCCTTATGCACACACGCACGCACCCACACATACATACACCCCCCAACCCGCCCACACCCATATACACATTACATTACATTTACATTACAGCCATTTAGCAGACGCTGTTATCCAGAGCGACGTACAATGAAGTGCAGATCAAACTCAGGGACAACTGCGATGAGGACCATAGAGGAAAGTACGAGTCCTAGCGTGACCACATAGATACAATTGGAACCCTTGACGAACACATCAACACACGCGTATATATACAGTATATATCGTATTTGGTGTTAAGACACACACACATACACACACGCATGCGCACACACACATACACACACCTATATATACAGTATATATAGTACTTGGCGTTAACACAGGAAATGAGCATGGCACTGCCTGCCCTTCCCTCCTCTCAGAGCAAGAAAAGAGATGTGGAACAATGGAGAGGAAGATAAACACACTCTCACACACACACACACTCTTACATACACACTCTCACAAACACACACTCATACGCACACAAACACACACACACTCTCACAAACACACACTCATACGCACACTCTCACAGACACACACTCATACGCACACAAACACACACACACTCTCACAAACACACACTCATACGCACACTCATACGGGGGCGACATGGCTCAGGCAGTAAGAGCAGTCGTCTGGCAGTTGGAGGAGTGCCGGTTCGATTCCCCGCCCGGGCTGTGTCGAAGTGTCCCTGAGCAAGACACCTAACCCCCAAATGCTCCTGATGAGCTGGTCGGGGCCTTGCATGGCAGCCAATCGCCGTCAGTGTGTGAGTGTCTGTATGAATGGGTGAATGGAGAAGCATCAATTGTACAGCGCTTTGGATAAAGGCGCTATATAAATGCCTGCCATTTACCATTTACACTCTCACAGACACACACTCATACGCACACACTTACACACACACTCTTACATACACACACTCATACGCACACACACACACATACTCTCACACACACACTCACACACACTCACAGACACACACACACACACACACAGACACATACTCTCACACACACACTCACACACACTCACAGACACACTCTTACACACACACACACACAGATTCACAGACACACGCTCATATGCCTTACACATTGCACTGTACCCTCAAATACATGGCAGACAAGTACCTATAATTTTGTTGCTATGTTTACAATTGCTAAAAAATGCACTTTTTCAAAACTCTTCATACAACTCTCTGCACCAACATGCAGCTTGTCAGTTCATTTCATTCACAAAATGGATCAAAACTCCCAAACCACTGTGAACATGTCTCAAAGGAAAAGCACCAGCACTAGAATTATTTTGTGTCAATCATAGAACAATGATCTAAAACACACTAACAACCAGTGGCATTACAGTCAATGCACTATTTTCTGTTAGTGATTTTCAAATTGCACTGTAGAAATGTATAGTTTTTGGTGATTCAGCCTGATGTTTTGTAAAAGCAATAAAACAATCATTCAGTTTGATCATTCAGCGTACAGTGTTCTTGCACTAACTGTGAAAATTCTAAAAAAGTTCTAAAAAGTATTAAAAAATGCTTGTTTGCAATTGTAAAAAAAAAAACTGAAACAAACCCACAGTATGTTATAATTATATATATTTTTACAGTATTCAGTATTTTGTTCAATGATTCCACTCTCTTCTACTGCTTCCACTATTCCCTTTATTTAGAACTACAAAAGGTCCATATTGAAACATTATTTAGTAATATTAAGTATTTTTACATGCTATAATAAAGTGTTGTAAAAACAACTAAACAGGTATCTTTTGCGTGGGCGATCTAAACAAATGTTCCTACAGTATTTCATGAAAAATGAGGAATTTGAACCAATGCGTTTGGAAATGCAGGATTTCTTCAAAGATATGAATGGGCTGTGTTACAAGTGCTCACAATTTTGAGTGTTGTGTCTAAGGTTTTGAGAATTGAGCACCAGCTTGTGAGATTAGGGTTGAAGTGATTGTAAAAAAAATTGTAAACGTAGGCTAGTCTGGATCCACCTCACTAGCTAGCTGATTGGCTGATAAGGGATATTTATGGTAGCTGGTTGACCAGTTAGACCAGCTCCATACTCAACATGGTTTGACCTGCTCAAGCTATGTTTTGAAACAGCTGGCAGCTGGTGTTTCAAGCTGCTGATAGCTAGTTTAGTTAGCTAGTAGGCTAAATAGATTCTTTAATGTAAGTTCTCAGCCAACAATTTACTATGCATATTTACTATGACCTAAGGACTAATGAAGTGGCGTATTGGGACTCAGACTGACGCTACGAGAGGATTGCGGCCTACCAGTACAGGCCCGGGGGGTTCGTATGGGAAAGCTGCAGTGCTGCAGTGGGTCCAGGCCCTGGGGAATAGGCTGGATAGGGATTCTGAGTGGTAAAACAGGTAGGCACACATATTCTCACTCTGTCGCAGCCTTAGATTGACTTGAGTCTCTGTCCATCTGGTCAGAGGGGTTTTCTGTCACTTTTACAAAAATCTACGATCACTGGGGGATGAGGTCAGGATCTCTCTGTCTTGCGCTCATGACCAGAAATGAAATGTACAGATAGGCGCTGGGACATCAATGAGACAGGGGTGGGGGGGGACCCAAAATGCACGACTCAGAAACAGGGGTGTAATAAAGTCCCGTTCAGTTCAGGGAATGTCCAGTGAGCGTAGTCAAAAAACAAGCAATGTTCAAACACGTAAAATCCAGCCAAAAGCAAAATACAGTACCGAGGGAGAAGGCAGTCTCGTAATCGGTACACCATGCAAAAAGTCCAGTTGTCAGCAGGGCAGAAGTACAGGCGGGCGGTAGGCAGGCTCAGGGTCGATGACGGGGCAGCAGTCAAGACCGAAGTCTGCTCCGCGGGGCAAAAGCACAAAGACAGCAGGCAAAGTCGTGGTAAGATGACTTGAAAATTAAATGTAACAAGAAATAAAGCATAACAACATGGCGAGACTAGACTAACATAATACGTGACATGACAATAACGTAACTAAGACAATAACTAAACATGAAACATGACGTGACCCTGGGAGTAATCAGGACGCTGTGCTTAGGGATGGGTGCCAGCCAGCGTGGAGGGTAGTAATTGGTGGGTACATTCTAATGGGAGTGACCAAGGGTTGTCAATAAAGACGGATGTATCATGAAGTTTCTTTAGAGTTCTCTTGGACTGCCCTTGAGAAGCTATGCAGATTGGTTAATAAATTGTCGCTGATTGGATCTGCATTAACTGAAATGTTGATTAATGTGCACCGTCATTGTCAAATAAATAAATATCAATTCCATAAATAATAAAACATTCGCCCACTCAGTCTCCTAACTCAACATTGCTCCTCATGCTGAGTGTTGCCAGCTATGATGGTTATAATATGGCCAGTAAGATGAGTCATGCTTTATTTGAACACTACTGTGAGCTTTAGAAAAGAGAAAAAAACCCTCATTTATTTTGTCACCCTTGTTTTAACCCAAACCTTTGGAGAAGTATGAGTTGGCGCTTGTGCAGTGTTTGTGGAGGTGTGATTCACATCTGTGCAACCCTTCTGTCACGGTGACTCATGGAAATAGGAGACAGGGCAGGGTCTGAGGTCTGATAGAGGCTCGTATTGGTGATATCTCAGTGAGACCAGCCTGTGGCAAAAACGGGCTCTTTCCAATCGCTTTTGTTTTTGTCCTCTTCTATTTTTTTCCTTGCTCCTGACCCAAAAATCGATCGAGGTCCGCCATCTTTAAGGACATTCCAACCTGTTAAATGTTCTTTCCAGGAGCTAGAAGTAGAAGTTAGGAACCCCCCCCAAATTTTCTTGAGCAAGGAAATATGACTGTATCCATTGCTCAATTTCTTCAGAAAAAGTGTGACGTATAAACGATCAACCGAGGGATCCACCTCTCCCCGTCTGACGTTTGAAGGAGTGAGGACATTCTATTTGCCGAATTCACGTTTTCTCGATTTCCCCGTCTTCAGTTATTTTTCTCACCTCTTTCTCTAGCCTCTCCCAGTGAATGGAGCAAGGAGCAGGAAAAGGAGGTGAAAAACAGAAAAATGCTCGGCCCTGTGAATCCTGAGGCCTGCGGGCTGCAGAACAGATGAGAAATAAACAGAAGAGACGCGTAAACAGAAGAGAAGTGTATTTCCCGCTGCAGTTAATCAAGCCCGCGTCAGTGCTGCAGACAGCTGGGCTGAGAGGAGGGCCCTGGAATCAACATGGCCGCTGTTTGCAATATTAATACCACGCCGTTAAAACATAACTTCCATTCCTGTCCTTTTGAGGCGAGGCTTTTCGGAAAACACATACCATTGGGCACGGCGAGGGGTGGGACGGGGTCAAGGGTCAAGGTTCACGGGGGTGCGGGGTGGCAGCGTTTGGGGGGTGTTGACTTCCAGTTATAGAATAACACTTGTCCCCACTTGTTCTTTTGTTGCGGGCCTGTGTCAACAGGGAGGACACTGGCACAGGGGCAGGCCAGTTATTAATGGAAGTGGGAAAGTACAGTGTTTATCAAATGTGGGAGAGAAGGATAGAGAGAGAGACAGGGAGGTATAGGGAGAGAGGGAGAGAGAGAAAGGGGAGATGGAGCGAGAGAGAGAGGGAGAGAGGGAGGGATAGGGAGGGAGGGAGAGAGAGAAAGGGGAGATGGAGGGAGAGAGAGTGGGAGCGAGGGAGGGAGGCACAGAGAGGGAGGGGGCGGGGAGAGATTCCAATTCTGATTTGATCATTCATTACTATTTCAATGAAACATTGATTGGATTTCATCTTGGTGTGTGTGTGTGTGTGTGTGTGTGTAAAAGAGAGAGAGAGAGAGAGAGAGAGAGAGAGAGAGAGATTATAACTGTAATTAATTTCTGTTTGGGCTACTCAGGAGACTCATAAATTCCAGCAGATTTACATTGTAAACAGTGAGAGTGTAGAGGAGTGTTCTGGATTCATGTTGACTTTGAGGGCAAAAGCCACAAGGGTATTTTTTGCATTGTCAGATTGGTTTTCTGTGGAATTGTATCACACCTTCTGTCAGGAGAGCGGTTACTCTGGCTGAACTGCCTCAGTGAACAGCCTGCTTTATGAATATGAGACATATGATAAAGATCAGATCCGGATGCTGCCTGCATGTCACTCAGAGTGGCGAAGGAAGGGAAAGAGGAAGTGATGTAATACCTGGAGGTCAACAGGAAGTTGATGGTGTGGGGGCACTGATGACGGGAATAGAGATGATGATGATGATGATGGTGGTGGTGTGCTGAAATACATGGGACTGGTCTGTTGATATTTTAATATTAAATTTTTGACAATTTTGTATAAATGATTAAAATAAGAGTCAATTTATGGAGGGTACAGTGAAAGTCTGAGACCACAAGTGAAAATGCTTCTATTTTGCATTATTTTCTAAGTTAATACAAACTTTTTCATTACTTAATTATATTTTCAGCATAACAGTTTGAGTGAAAATTTGAATGATCAATTACATTAATTTCCGAATTTCTTAGTATTTGGTATGTCCACCTTTAGCACCATAGCAATGTGCACTCAAGCTGGCATAGACTCCACAAATTTGAAACCTGATGATTCATATTAGCCCAGCATTATTTGACAATGTTCCAAAGAGCATCTTGTGATGTTACTGAATGCTTGGCTTTTGTCAGTCTTCAAGTAAGTGTTCAATGGGGTTGAGGTCAGGTGATTGTGGATTGTCCACAAGTAGTAGCTTTCATTTGTCTTAATATTTTCTACATCCTAAAATGTTCTGTTTATTTTTAGGATGACAAGAAAAGAAAAAAAAGAAAAAACCCAGATTTTCCATGTGGTCTAAAGATGTTTGGAACCCACTGTATATGATGAAGAGCAGAGGGGGAAGCAGTTCATATTAGCCTCCTCAGTTTTTCTCTGAGCTTCTACAGAAGCAAGCCCTGTGTTTCTTTACAGGGTTATCAAAGAAACTCCAAAAGAGAACCTGTTATCCACATAGATGCCTCAATACTGGGAGAGTGACATCCTTTCAACTGAATCTCCCTCTAGGGTGAGAATGCTCACATTATCTAAGATCTTGGAGCAAGCTCAAGAAAAGATCACTAACTTGGTTTTCTTTGCATTAAGAACCAGTTTAAGACCATTCGGTGAAGCTGTTGAAGCTGTCTGATTCTCACGAACAGACAGACTTAAAGTAGGGGCAACTGAAAAAACTATTACATCACCTGCATAAAGGTACACTTTGGCGCTATGTATGTCCTTCCCTATGTACAGTAGTTTATAAAAATAGAAAATAAAACAGGGGCAAGAATTGAGCCTTGGGGGACACCGTTAACAATTTCCCTGAAGCTTGATTTGAGCTTCAAAAAAACACATTGGCTCCGATCTGTCAGATAGCTCCTGAACCACTCTATTGTCCCGTCATTAAAACCAATGTTACTAAGTCTGGTTAGCAACAGCTCATGATTGACAGAATCAAACACTTCTGATAAGTCAACAAACGGGGCTGTTTTTTTGTCCAGGGCATTGCTGATATTGTTTGTTAGCTGTGACGGTGCTATAACCTGATCTAAAGCTGGACCGAGTCTCACTCACTGTTATTATCATCCAGGACCTGCTGCTTACACTGCGCAAACCAGACCATTTAGCACTTAGCACTGTTTAGCCATTTTCACTGTTAAATGCAAAGCAGAATATGAATAGCTTTAAAAAAAATCTCACTTTATCTACATACAAAGAACAAAGAAATAACCAGGAAAGAAAAATAACAATCGGAAAAATTACGTATAGATCCATGCGTAATGGCAAGGCAAAATGACAGTAAATTGCAAGAAAATAATACATTTGGTGTTTTATTGCCTTGTTATTTGTTAACTTAACAAAATTATGCTGTGTTTTTTTAATTCACTTAAAAAGTGTATACAATTCTGGAATATGATACTTTCTGATAATAAATAGTTGTATGATAAAACTCCTATTAACATTAATAGCATCCAGTTCAAAATATGCCCGTTTTTATAGGCATTTCCCAGGTTCCCAGTGGAGTAGTACAGCAGAAACACTCGCAAGTCTTCTCTATATTGAATCTTTCCAGTACGTGTCTACAGGGCAAATCATATGAAGTATCTTAAATTATACTTTCTTAATTGTATTATTGATTCAACGCTATCTAAGCGTTCACTGTATACTGTAGATATAACCACAGTGCCACCTACCGCTCAGTATCCTTCGTCGGAAGGAGACCACCTATTACGTATATTTCATGCGTTGGCTTCTCTGCGACGTCACTCTGACGCGTCTCGGATTGAGCTTCACACATGTGAGTACCAAATCTACTGTTTATTATCACGATTTAGCTATATGTATCTATGTCGTTTTGAAAATCGCTACGGGCTAGAGTGGTGTACCAGTTTCAGTTAACGTCTTATTGAATGTAACGTTAATTTTCCACACGCATTACTGTATGGCGATAATTGGTGTTCGTAACTTAATTAACTAGGAGCTGGTTAGCCTTGGTAGTATTGAGTTGGGTAAGTTACTCTGAGCAACTCATGTTGAAATTGTTAGCAATTGTTATTCATGTCATTATAGCTGCCACACTGTATTTGCAAAAATGCTGAGGTCCCAGGTAATTAGCTTACAAAGTTTTTCTAGCCTAGCTTACTTTTGACACTAGTTTTCTTTTAACATTCTAATTCACTCTGGGTACGAGGCTCTGTTAAATGAATGCAAGAAAATGCAACGAAACGAAATAATAAACATATTATAAGCGCATCCTGACGAGCTGGTTGGTGCCTTGCATGGCAGCCAATCGTCGTTGGTGTGTGTGTGTGTGTGTGTGTGTGTGTGTGTGTGTGTGTGTGTGTGTGTGTGTGTGTGTGTGTGTGTGTGTGTGTGTGTGTGTGAGTGAGAGAGAGAGAGAGAGAGAGAGAGAGTGTGAGTGTGAGTGTGAGTATGGGTGAATGGGAAGCATCAATTGAACAGCGCTGTATAAATTCCAACCATTTAATGGTGACACGTAATTTGCTGTTTTATTGCTTATTTGTCACCTAAAACTACGTTTTTTTATTAGCTAGATTGTAAACATTCAAACCAAAATTCATCGAAAATAAACCACAAGTCAAAGAGACGCAACACAAGTGACAGACCGGCCGGTTGGAAACGCTGGCGGAAGACGGAAGGATGACAGAGGGAACGGAAGAAAGGAACCCGAGGCCATGGAAAGGAGGAGAAAAGAATGGAAAGGGGCGTGGGAAGGAGGAGAGGGGGAGAGGACACGGAGGTGAAGCGGGAGCGAGGAGCCGACTGGACGCTATGAGCGTGGGCTACTTCCGCAGGGTGGGCGACCGGCTGAAG
>NC_083768.1:6200684-6208184 GCF_963514075.1 Conger conger | reverse complement strand
CAAGGTCGGTGGTTCGATCCCCGGTGGAGCCGTTGGGCCCTTGAGCAAGGCTCTTAACCCTGCATTGTTCCAGGGGAGGATTGTCTCCTGCTTAGTCTAATCTTCAGTCTAAATCGCTTTGAATAAAAGCGTCGACCAAATGACATGTAATGTAATGTACTGTAATGCAATGTAATGTAATGTAATGTAATGACATGTAATGTAATGTTGTTAACTTGAAACCACAAAACGTCGCCTTCCACCATGTCCTGTCACTAGCACCTGTCCGCCTGCCTGCTACAGCGTTGGTGTTCTATGGTAGAAGTAAACTAGTGCGATGTGCATATCCATGCTTAACCGCGGGATTATATTAGTGAGAGTCGTTACAGTCACATTTCTCAGAATGTGACACATTTCAGCCGATTTGAAACCATAGCAAACGTTTTGGCGATGTTTTCACACGCACGCACACCCTTCCCTTCTCAGCCCCCTGCTGGTGTTTCTGAAGGACCAGGCGTGCAGCCGGCTCATTGAGAAAATCATCCAGGTGTCCCACAAGGGTCTGCTTCGGGACCTCTACAAAAGTCACCTCCGCGGTCAGCTGGTCAACCTGGCCGTCCATCCAATCGCAAACTTCCCCGTGCAGAGGCTGACGGCCGCGTGCAGCAGTTATAAGATGGTACGTGACCTCTGACCCTCTCAGGCCCTTTTCTCTTATATTTATAACGCTGGAAAAGGCATTTTTCATTATACATGACCGTAAAGGATAGTCTATGTCCCCAGTCTTCTCTCTCTAATTCAGATTCAGATCTGTTTTATTGGCATGACCACACACATGCATAGTATTGCCAAAGTGCTTTATATAAAATGTAAATTCCATCTCCATCTCCATCTCCATCTCCATCTCCATCTCCATCTCCATCTCCATCTCCATCTCCATCTCCATCTCCATCTCCATCTCCATCTCCATCTCCCTCTCCCTCCCTCTCTCTCCTGCAGTTTCTCTTGGTGTTTAAGGAGCTCATGGAGGGTCTGGAGGCCATCTTGGCAGCAGGTCACATGGGTGTGATAGTGCAGCTGGCGGACAGCTGTGTGCAGTGGGAGGAGAAGCAAGGCCAGCTGCTACAGTGCCTCCTAGAGGTGTGGCTGACTCGCTGCATGCAAAGCCTGATTTAAAAAAAAAAACTGTGTTTGGGACTTAATGGGAGAGCTAGGTTTCATGGTAAATGGCAAATGGTAAATGGCAGGCATTTATATAGCGCCTTTGTCCAAAGCGCTATACAATTGATGCTTCTCCATTCACCCATTCATACACACACTCACACACCGACAGCAATTGGCTGCCATGCAAGGCACCAACCAGCTTGTCAGGGGCATTTGGGGGTTAGGTGTCTTGCTCAGGGACACTTCCACACCGACCGGGCGGGGGATCGAACCGGCAACCATCCGACTGCCAGACGACTGCTCTTACTGCCTGAGCCATGTCGCCCCATGGTCTCCTGTGTAGAGGATGCTCTGATTTGAACTAATCTGGAATAACTATCCTGATTGGTTCATTGGAGTCGGTGATTGACAGAAAATGGCAGCACCACCCATGGTGGCAGTTAGTGGCAGTTAGTGGCAGTTGGTGGCAGTTGGGGAATTGTCACTGTGTCATCGGCACCTGTGAGTGTCATTTTGAGTTACAGACGTGAGCCAGGAGCACTTTTAGCTCATAGACCAGGAGCACTTTCAGAGCAACACTGTTAATGTTACTTAAAGATAAGCTCAAAGCAAAATGCATTTCATCCTTAATTTAGTCAATTTCTCATAACCGTATCTGCACATGTTAAAGTATAAGTGCATTCCATAAAATTACACGATTCCTTTCCCCTCCGAACGGAAGGGTAATTGGTGGAAATGAAAACCTCCCGGACTGGAATTGCCTACCCGTGCTCTCGATGGTTGTCCTTTATCTGAAGTGTAATTCTGTGCTGCTGTTCTCTCCCCCTCGCCACCCCTCCTCAGGCCTTCCACTGTGCCGACCCTCCCTCCCTCCAGACCTCCTGCCTCCCCCTCTTCCTGTCTCTGCTCACTCACGAGGTGTACTACGGCCAGGGGCCAGCAGAGGGAGACACACAGGTCAGTTTATCCCGTCATTACGCATGAACGCGATCTCTGATCTCTCTGCTGTTTACACTACAACTTTTAGCTTTGTTTATCATCTGCTGCATCGAGTCCCATGTTTCCATCACATCAGCCTACTTCTAACAGTTTATCTACTGCCTTCTTTTGTGTGTATATTTCATTCATATTATTACCTTTTCTCCCATTTTATATTTTTGGTTCTGTGCTTTATTTTAGACCTTCATTGAACACAATCATATATTTCATAATAATATAAGTATTATTTGTCCAGAGGAGAAAAGGCCAAGGGGGCAGAATAAAGGAACGTACAGTTATGTGTAAAAGTGAAAGGACATTTAAAAAAATGTTTTTTATTCTTTTTTTTTAAGGTACAATAGGTAAGATTTTTATGTTCAAACATTGTTACAAGACCATTCCATTCCTATCTGAAATGACCTATTATACCTTTATGTTTTGAAATCTTCACTTGGAGAGCTCACCACTCCCCCCCACCTGCAGTTGTTAATGGTGCTCTCTGTCCCTCTGCAGCGCCCCCTGTCTGATATCTGCTATAACGGCTCCCGGCTGGTCCAGTCTCTGGCCAAGTTCAAAGAGCGCTCCGTCCTGCTCAACAGCCTGCGCGCGCTCTCTCCCGCCGACCTCCTGACCCTGGGAACCGACCAATCAGGGAGCCACGTGCTGCAGGCCCTGGTGCTGTCTGCGAGTGACAAGGGGCGGGGCAAGATCCTGAGGAGACTGGAGGTGACGGGAGGGGGAGGAGCCACAGGGAGGGAGGGGGATGGGCCACCGGGAGGGGGAGGAGCTACATGGAGGGGAGGAGCTACAGGGAAGGGGAGGGGCCACAGGGAGGGAGGGGGATGGGCCACAGATAGGGGGAGGAGCTACAGGGGGGGGGGCTACCGGCAGGGATGGGGGGCACAGGGAGGGGGAGGAGCTACAGGGAGGGAGGGGGGTGGACCACAGGGAGGGGGAGGAGCCACAGGGAGGGAGGGGGAGGAGCCACAGGGAGGGAGGGAGGGGGATGGGCCACAGGGACGGGGAGGAGCTACATGGATGGAGGGGGAGGGGCTACAGGGAGGGAGGGGGAGGGGCTACATGGAAGGATGGGGATGGGCCACAGGGAGGGGGAGGGGCTATGGGGAATGAGGGGGAGGGGCCACATGTAGGGGGAGGGGCCACAGGGAGGGAGTACACTCAGTATACACAAACACACTAACACTCCAACGCGCACACTCACACATACATTAACACACAATGAAACACACACACATTCTTACACACAAACCCACACATAGGTGTGCACTGGAGATGATGTGATTTTTTTTCTACAGTCAGCATATGTCACATATGTTCATGTATTTTTCTAGCTCTCAAATTCAAATCTCTCTCTCTCTCTCTCTCTCTCTCTCTCTCCTCTCTCCCTCTCTCTCTCTCTCTCAGGGGCAGTATGTTCAGCTGGCCTGTTCCAGGTTTGGCAGTCGAGTTTTAGAGGCAGTTTGGGCCATCGCTACCGTCAGTCAGAAACAGGGCATTGCACAGGAGCTAGGTGAGCTTTTAATGCTTGCTTGTGAAATATTTGGTAATGTCTGCAAATATGGAGACATCCGTACAACCGCAACTAGAACCAAAATGGGGACCAGGTCCACGTAGGAGCCAATGAGCAGAATGATCTGAAGTACCTCTGGCTGAACTGCAATGGTGACATAGATCCTCAATCCCAGAATGCACCTGGGCAACATGACCAGGCCAAGACCGTTCATAGCTCGGTTGTCCCTGTTACTTCTGCGTTTCCGCTTTGATTGTGATGTAGAAATGAATGCTGAAATATCTGTTGAGCTTCTGTCGTGTTCAGCCTGTATTGTCAATCGCTGTGGTCTGTTATACTGTCTGTATAATGTCCTCTTCTCCTCCATCCCTCTCTTTTTTTCATCTCTCCATCCCAGCTCCCAGCGAGTCTGTGCTCCGCTCTGACCAGTTCGCCCGCCACGTCTGGGGAAAATTCGGGCTGACCCACTTCGGGAAGAGGCGGGGCCAGTGGCTGGAATTTCAGACCGGCCAATCGAAGAAGAGGAAGATGTTTAGTGACATTCTGGAGTGAGAGAGCGAGAGAGGAGAGGAGAGGAGAGGAGAGGAGAGGGTGATGGGGGGCGATTGTGTTTCATGAAGGCGTTGATGCTCGTCCCTGTTGCTTTGGACAGTCTTATCCTTCCGTACCTTCACCCAATAAACCAGCAATTTCGTTTTATTAATTTTGTTTTGTCTTGTCTCTCATGTTTCACAAGACCCTTAAATGTGTTTTCTTGCCTTAAGTGTAGCCACAGAATTTGAGTACTGTCACTGCCTCTATCATTCCTGTAGGTTATTAGAGTTTTAGAAATTTCCGTTGTTTTTTTTTATTGTTTTGTGTTTTAAATGTATTTTCCCCTTCTTTAGTTTCTATTTTGGAGATCCTTACCTGTTGTAGTTTTAGGTTTGCGTGTTTCGGTTAAAGTGCTGTAAGAATGGAGCAGTTTTTCCGAAACAGAAAGGCAGGGGAAATATTTGCGCGCAAAGCACTCGATTTTTGCTTTTGATAATTTTTACTTGATTATTGCTTTTGAGGGACAGTCATTAATAATGAATATATTCAGTAATAGTGACCAAGTTCAAATAGGTATGTATATTTTATGTTGGATAAAATACACTTTTGTTTGGTATTCAGAGTACCAAACGCCAAATGAGGGCGGTTAAAACGCTGGCCGCTGAACGTAAACACTTTCACTGGAATCCTCTCTGTCCCGACATTTCAGAGATAACAACAGCCTCAATTTAAAACAGACTTCAGAGGAAAGCGCGAGGTTAAAAGCTTCAAGCAATCAACTCATATTACCGTTTACTTACCAAAAAGCTCCTGGTGGCTTTAAAAAAAAGAGGCGCTGAAAAGATGGAGCACAGAGCCGGTAACGCACTCTGAGTGTTCCCAGGCTGCAGGTTTAAGCTCCACCAGGCAGTTTATTTAAATAATACTGCTGTAACGACCTGTCTGGGATCATCATTCATTTACCGGCAGCATCGAGCACGCGTCAGTCACCGGGAGTGAGTGTGAGTGTGAGTGTGAGTGTGAGTGTGAGTGTGCGCGTGTGCGCGTGCGTATAGGGTGTGTGTGTGTGTGTGTGTGTGAGAGTGAGAGTGAGAGTGTGTGTGTGTGTGTGTGTGTGTGTGTGTGTGTGTGTGTGTGTGTGTGTGTGTGCGTGTGGAACCCAGCCTGCAACTGTTGAGGTGTACAGCTGTGTCTCCTGGCTGTCACACACACACACACACACACACACACTCACACACACACGCACTCACACACACACACAATCACACACGCACTCACACACACACTCACACACTCGCACACGCACACACACTCACGCACACACACACATTTTTTACATTTACATTTTAGTCATTTGGCAGACGCTTTTAATCCAGGGGTTAGACAAGGATAGGGATATCAGAAAGGGGCAGAGGAAGGGGAAATCAGGAGGGAGGACTAAGGTAGAGTTTGAAAAGGTGGGTTTTGAGTCTGCGTTGAAATAGGGGGAGGGATTCTGCTGTTCTGACAGTGGTAGGCAAGTCATTCCACCACTGAGGAACCAGAACGGAAAACAGGCGTGAACGTGCAGCTCGACCGCCAGGTGCACGTAGAGAGGGAACCGTAAGGCGACCAGAGCTGGCAGACCGGAGTGGTCTAGCTGGGGAGTAGGGAGTGATCAGGGATTGTATGTAAGGTGGGGCAGTCCCCTTAGCAGCCTGAAATGCCAACACTAGGGCCTTGAAACGGATGCGTGCGGCAATAGGAAGCCAGTGGACGCCAATGAGAAGCGGAGTGACATGAGCCGACCTGTGCTGACTGGTGATCAGGCGGGCTGCAGCATTCTGGACCAGCTGGAGGGGCTTGATGGCACATGCTGGGAGACCGGCTAGGAGGGAGTTGCAGTAATCCAGGCGGGAAATGACGAGCGCCTGGACTAGGAGCTGGGTGGCTTTCTCAGTCAGGAGATGACGGATACGGCGTATATTATACAGAAAGAACCTGCAGGTTCTGGCAGTGGAGGATACTTGTGGAGCCAGGGTGAGGCAGTTATCAAGAGTCACCCCAAGATTCTTTGCCGTACGGGAGGAGGAAACTACAAAGTCCTCAACAGTCAATGAGAGGTCGATTGACGGAGAGGACTTGGCAGGGATGTAGAGAAGCTCAGTTTCGGCAAGGTTGAGCTTCAGGTGATGGGAAGTCATCCACGCAGAGATATCAGCCAAGCAGGCAGAGATCCGTGTGGTGATTTGGGTGTCGGGGGGGAAGGAAATGAAGAGTTGGGTGTCATCAGCGTAGGAATGATAAGAAAAGCCGTGGGAAGACATAACAGAACCAAGAGACATGGTGTATAGCGAGAAGAGGAGAGGCCCAAGAACTGAGCCCTGCGGGACTCCAGTTCGTAGGGGGTGAGGGTCGGAGACTGCGCCCCTTCAAAGTCACCTGGTAGGAGCGACCAGAGAGGTAGGAGGAAAACCAAGCGAGTGCAGAACCTGTGACACCCATCCCAGACAGCGATGAGAGCAGAATCTCATGGTTGACTGTATCGAAGGCGGCTGACAGGTCGAGGAAGATGAGGACAGAGGAGAGGGATTTTGCTTTAGCAGAGTGGAGTGCCTCAGTGACCGCGAGCAGGGCGGTTTCAGTGGAGTGGCCACTCTTGAAGCCAGACTGGTTGGGGTCATGGAGATTGTTCTGGAGAAGATAAGTGGACAGTTGGGAGCAGACCGCCCGTTCCAGAGTTTCAGCGAGAAAGGGAAGAAGAGAGACAGGCCGGTAGTTGTTCAGGGCAGAGGGGTCAAGAGTAGGTTTTTTGAGCAGGGGAGTGACTCTGGCCCTCTTCAGGGAATGGTGCCGGAAGAGAGGGAGGTGTTGATTAGAGAGGAGAGAAAAGGGAGAATGTCATCAGATATAGATTGTAGGAGGGGAGAGGGGAAGGGGTCAAGAGGACAGGTGGTTGGGCGGTGGGAAGTAAGGAGTTTCAGTGTGTCGGCGTCAGAGAGGGGAGAAAAGGAGGTTAGGGAGTTGGGGAGGGTAGGAGGGTCAGCAGGGGTGGAGGGTTGGGAGAAGGAATTGCGAATAGCATCGACCTTCTTTTCAAAGAAGGAGACAAAGTCATCAGGTGTGAGTGATGAGGGGGGTGGGGGGGGAGGGGGGGCCAGAAGAGAGGAGAAAGTTGAAAACAGTTTGCGGGGATTAGAGGCGGCCGCGTTAATTTTCGAGTGAAAGAAGGAAGATTTAGCTAGAGAGACAGAGGAATGGAAAGATGATAAGAGGGCATGGAAGGAAGCCATATCACTGGGGAGACAGGACCTTTTCCATTTTCTCTCCGCCGC
>NC_083768.1:6175684-6198184 GCF_963514075.1 Conger conger | reverse complement strand
ATTATGTCAGTAAAACCGTTTTTTACACAGCACAACACACTTCCGTTTGCCTTCCTGTTCTCACGCCACCAAGCAGCATTCGGTTCTGTCAACACAACTGAATGTGATGAAAGGAGACAGGCCTGCGCTTTAGCGCCCCCTAGAGGATTGGCTGTGTACATGCGACTCAGAAGAAAATCCCCCAAGGGGCTGTGAAGTCACAACACTGTTTGTCACACGCATCCACGGCAACAATTATCAGCGCTTTCACATTTTCAAAAAAAAAGCGAAGCAACAAAAGCAATAATGCTGTAACACACAGAGCTTGACAGCAACTCCCAAATGAAGCTTTTCTTTGTTTGAGCTTTTACAATTGCACACCGACAAACTTGTCATATTGGTTTCTGGAATGTGTTAGATGCTGCACTCCAGCTAGATTTGTTATTTCTCAAATCCTCACTTCTCCCATTTCCCTCCTGCCGACTCGACCCCTGCTGTCTCTTTCTCTGTCTCTCTCAATTTCATTTCAGCGCAATCATTTTTGTCTTTGCTATCTGACATACAACAGGTAGATAATGTTAAAGCATAAACATTCCCTCTCCCTCTCTCTTCCCCTCACACACACACACACACACACACTAGGGGAATATACAGCACCACTACATGTTCACCCCTGGGAGACTGTACCACTGAATATCTATACAGAGTAGAGACCATCCCCTTGCATATTCACCCTGGGGAGAAACCAGACAACTGCATCTAGTGAGCCCATACCACTCACATACACTCAGTGAGCACTTTATTAGGTATACCTGTACACCAGCTTGTGAATGCAAATATTTAATCAGCCAATTACCTGGCAGCAACTGAATGCATAAATGTGGTCAAGAGGTTCAGCTGTTGTTCAGACCAAATGTCAGAATGGGGAAGAAATATGATCAAAGTGACTTTGACCGTGGAATTATTGTTGGTGCCAGACAGCATGGTTTGAGCATCTGGGATTTTCACACACAACTGTCTCTTGAATTTTCAGAGAATGGTGTGGAAAAACAAGAATACATCCAATGAGCAGCACTTCTTGAGTTGTTAATGAAAGATGTCAGAGGAGAAGGGCCAGACTGGTTGAAACTGACAGGAAACTGACAGTAATGCCAATAACCACACATTACAACAGTGGTGTGCAGAAGAGCATCTCTGAACACAGCACACAAGGCCAAACCTCTTGAGCAGATAGGCTACAGCAGTTGAAGACCAGTAAGTCTGAGAACTAAGTCAAATAAATACCAGGTGTATATTCAACCCAGAGAGAAACCATCCCACTACTGTTTAAGAGAAGAAAAAAAACATTTTAATGAAACTATTCACTATTCAAATTCCCCTACATTCTGCATTCACATTACGATTAATCTCCCGAGAACTTTGCTGTCACGTATCAGACTTTTTCCCAAAACTTAAAATAATTTATTTGATTGATCATCCACAGCCTTTGAAATTATCCTTTTTTTCTCTTTCATCTCCAGGCAAGTGGGTTTTAAAAAAAAAAAGAAAAAAAAAAGAAAAAAGGATGTTTTTATGTTCATCTCAAAATGTCAATATGGTCTGGTACTTCGCCATGTTTGCATGATGTGCTAATATATGTATTTACGTATATATTTATTTATTCATATATATATATTTTTTGCTCTCCATGCAGCTATATGTCATCTTCAAACTGCACTAGTGAAGCTACGGTGTAGATCATTTGTCTCAAATTCAGCTGAAGGCCACTTCTTTCTCCACCAATGTGCCTCTTCTCTTCGTCCATCACAACGTAATCAGGGCAACATCAACGGTGAAATATTCACTCGGTGAGATGTGTTTCATAAAAGCGTCGATGCTCGTCCCGTCCTTCTGTACCTTAACCCAATAAACCAGCAACTTCATTTCAGCTTTTTTTTCTGAAGGTCTTCGGTCTTGTCTCCCATGTTTCAGGAGAACTTTAAACGTGCTCACTTTGGTCTTGACATTTAGTCACAGAGTTTGAACGCTGTTAAGTCGGAGTACGGTCATTGAAATGCAACACCGACGTTTCAATCTGTGCCCCGCGCCATTACACAGCCGGCAGAACCCTGCTCTTTCTCAACACTGAGTGAGATTTTTCATTCTGTTCGCTGCCTGTATAATCAGTTAAATTTCAGTTCTCTTAATTCATTCAGGTCGGCCATTTTAGAGCCGAGCTCTCTTTGACGATGGCGCCCTGAGCACACAGAAGCAGTAGGGCAGTAAGAGCAGCCAAACATCGTTTACATCTCAGAGACAAATTCATTAAAAAATTAAAATTCATTCATCCATCTATCCATCCATCCATTATCGAACCCCCTTATTGAGATTCAAAAAAATTAATAAATTATAATACGGTAAATGGACCGCATTTATATTGCGCTTTTATCCGAAGCACTTTACAATTAAGACCTCTCATTCACCTATTCACACACACACACACACACACACACCGACAGCAATAGGCTTCCATGCAAGGTACCAGCCAGCTAGGGGTTCATATAATGAAAATAATAATAATAATAATTTGACAATTATTAATATTGTATATATATTTTTTAAGAACTGCAATTTTTCCCTTTTTCTCCCAATTTGGTAGCCAATTATACCCTATCTGATCCATTAGTGCCAGCGGGGGATCGCCTTATGACCCCGTCCCTCGGCGGGGCCAGTAGGATCCTGTGACCCTGAGAGCGACACGCCTTCTCCAAGCCCTATTAATATTATTTATATTATTATTATTTTTAGGCCCTGGCAGTAGCTGATGATGGGGGCGACATGGCTCAGGCAGTAAGAGCAGTAAGGCAGTAAGAGCAGTTGCCGGTTCGATCCCCCGCCCGGGCTGTGTCGAAGTGTCCCTGAGCAAGACACCTAACCCCCAAATGCTCCTGACGAGCTGGTCGGGGCCTTGCATGGCAGCCAATCGCCGTCGGTGTATGAATGGGTGAATGGAGAAGCATCACTTGTACAGCGCTTTGGATAAAGGCGCTATATAAATGCCTGCCATTTACCATGATGATGAGCGGGGCTGATATTTCAGCTGAGGGCGAGTGGCCTCACAGACGCTCCAGTGGAGCGTGACCAGAGACGCCCCTCTGGCGTTTATACACCACCGTTATCCAAAGCGCTGTACAGTTGATGCTTCTCATTCACCCATTCACTCACACACACACACACACAATCACACACCAACGGCGATCGGCTGCCATGCGAGGCACCAACCAGCTCGTCAGGAGCATTTGGGGGTTAGGTGTCTTGCTCAGGGACACTTCGACACGCAACAGGGTGAGAATTGAACCCCTGACTGCCAGACTGCCGCTCTTACCGCCTGAGCCAGTGTCGCCCCATTGGGTACGTGTGTGAGTCACACGCTGGGAGCGACCGCGGGGTTCGGAGTGGGGGGGGGGGGTGCGGAGAGAGACTCTGAGTGAGTGAAATGAAGCGGTGAGCCTGTGAATAACCACTCATTACAACATTGGTATGCAGGAGAGCATCTCCGAACACACAGCAGCACACAAGGCCAAACCTCTCGAGCAGACAGGCTACAGCAGCTGAAGACCAGTAAGTCTAAGGACTAAGTCGAATGAATACCTAATAAAGTGCTCACCAGGTGTATATTCACCCCAGAGAGAAACCATCCCGCGACTCTTTAAGAGAAGAGTCTAAATCCTCTTTAAAATTACATAAACATTTTAATGAAGCTAGTCACGATTCAAATTCCCCTACATTCTGCGTTCACGTCACGATTAATCTCCCGGGAACTCTGCTGTAGGCAGGGAAAGGGAGGGGAAAGGGCGGAGAGAGAGAGAGTGAAATGAAGCGGTGAGACGTCAGGGCTGAGAGCGTGGCGTGTGCATCCTGACTCTCAGCCTGGCGTTACAGGCGTCAGGTCCCTAACGCCGCTGACATCAGGCTGCGTACCTGCCCGGGCAGCTACCTGACAGAGCGGGTATATAAGGAGGCAATGAAAAGGCGATCTCATTCTTTCTTTCCAGCAGGACTTTGGGGAGAGACACAAACTACTCGCTTTATCAATAGCAATTGCCTGGACAGGAAATCACAGGGTCTTGGATCGAACGGCTGAGCAAGAGATGAATGGGAGTTCCTGGGCATTTCTTGATGGAGCGGGGAAACTGGATGATGTAAACGATCTGAAACGTAGACGCAGACTTCCCTGCCGGACTTGAGGCTCATCCGCAATTGTTCCTTCTGGGGAAGAACCGGTCTGATCCGGATCCACAGGGATTCCTCCACACTGATTGGCTATCCACTGGGGCTCCTCAACACTGATTGGCTATCCCCTGGGGCTCCTCCACTCTGATTGGCTGCAGTGGGAGGAACTGCTGCGGTCTGTATGGTGATTCTGTGCTGCTGCTATCGCAGGGTAGTGTTGCTATTACTCTGGCTGTGTCTGTTGACTGAGATCCAGAATAAATTTAGGCCCTAGTTCCCCCCCCCAACTGCAAATATATTCTAGTATCACCATTGTAATTCTCCCCAATGGCTTTACAAGAGGTGTGCGGTTTTCAGGACACCCCCATCTACCCCAGGTGGAACACTCCTGCCTCTCTCTCCATGGCAACAGGACACAACACTCTGCATTCCGGCGGGTGGACCGGGGAGGAACCAAACGCCGCAGGGGGGGGGAGGGACGACGGGGGTCCGCTGAGCCTGTACGTGCCGGACCCGGCGCACTTTACCCAGGGTGCCTTGCGGGCCCCCGCCCCGCCGTTCCGGCTGTGCCACGGCACCACCACGCTGGCGTTCGCGTTCCAGGGCGGGATCGTCGCCGCGGCCGACTCGCGGGCCAGCTGCCGGGGGCTGATCTGCTCCCCCGACGCCCGGAAGATTCTCCCGGTGCATTCCCGCCTGGTGATGACCATGTCGGGGAGCGGCGCGGACTGCCAGCTCTGGAAGTGCATCCTGGCGCGCGAACTCCGCCTCTACCACCTGCGGCACCGCCGGCAGCTGACCCCGGGGGGCGCCGCCAAGCTGCTCTCGCACATGCTGCACCCCTTCAAGGGCACTGAGGTCTGCGTGGCGACCATCTTGTGTGGATGGGAGGGGGCGGGGGCGGGGGCGGGGAAGGGGAGGGGAGGAGGAGGAGGAGGGGTGAACTCTGAGCCAATCATCGGGGCCGGACCTCAGGTGGAGGGCGGGGCAAGCGTATCATTGGGCAGCAGCGGCCTATCAGAGTGGCCCTCCAGGGAGGGCGGGACGGGGGTCGAGCCCGAGGCTCCGGAGGGCAACCGGAGCCCAGCCCTGCCGGGGGGAGTCAGGGGCCCCGGGGAGCCGCGGCTGTACTACGTGTGCAGTGATGGGACCCTCCTGCAGGGGGAGCTGTTCTCGGTGGGCTCCGGCTCTCCGTACGCCTACTCCGTGCTGGACGGCGGCGTGCGGTGGGGCATGGGCGTGGCCGAGGCCCTGCGATTGGCCCGCGAAGCCGTGTACAGGGCCACCCACCGCGACGCGTACTCAGGGAACTGCGTGGACCTCTACCACGTCACCGCCGCAGGCTGGAGGCGCAGGGAGAGAGAGGACCTGAAGGAGGAGTACTACAGAGAGAGGGAGAGAGAGAGGGAGGAGTACAGAGAGAGGGAGAGAGCAAGGGAAGAGGCGGAGTAGAGAGAGAGGGAGAGAGAGGGGAGGAGGTAGAGAAAAGGGGAAATGGTGCAGGAGAGGAGGGAGATGGTGATGGAAAAGTTTTAGGGGGAGTGCTGGGGTGAGCCGCAGAGCTTCCGTCCAATGGGAGACCGCCTGTGGAACTCTGGGAAATGTAGTTTTTTCTCTGGGAACTCTGTAGCTATGCTGAATAATTTCAGCCATTTCAGTTGTAATAAAGCACGTTTTTACAAACTTTTAGTGTGTGTGTCTGTGTTTGTGTGTGTGTGTGTGTGTGTGTGTGTTTGTGTGTGTGTGTGTGTGTTTGTGTGTGTGTATGTATACACCTCCCTGCCTTTTTAACATTTTTATTGATTGTTTGTTTTTTTGCTTTACCAAAGCATTATATTTGGTAGAGATCTGGACTAAATGGTTCTGGGCTCAGTTCCTAGCTGTGGTGCTACCAATATACCCTTGAACTGGGTACTAAAGCTGAATTGATTCAGTAAAAATATCCCCCGGTACAGATGGATTGTATGTAGAAATGTGTCTTGATGCTAAATTGTGAAATGTGTTTAGTAGGTACTAGGTAACTAACAATATGCATTCTACTTGTAGGTTCATTGTAAAATGAATGTTTGTGCGCTACATAAATTAAACGTGTTATGATATATATTGTTAAGACGGAAAGGTAGATAATGAAGACCAAGTGGAGGGAAAGAGGGTGGAGTCGGAGGAGGGCTAAAATTGACAAGTGCGAAATAAAAACATAGAGACTTGTTAGACGAAAACCAACACAATTTTAACACAAAATGAATTACAGGAAATGAACACCGCCACGAACACAGAGGGCGCCCTATTGTAGACCTTCCAAATATGACAAAATGTCCCTCCTCTCTCCGCACGATTTGTCGTAAGAGGTTTCATAAAACCGGATGCCGCGTCACACCTGCAAATCCATTACAAAGATGGCGCTAGCAAGTGTGTTGAGGGGTGAGTCTGCGGATTTTTCGCTTCGTAGCGAGCGGCCTTTTGCGTTCGGTGCTAGCTGGGATCAGACCGAACTGGGCTTCGATACGTCCGCCGGCGACGGTCTGAACTTCGCCGTGAAAAATTCACTGTCTCCCGACGATGAAGATGGCATTGAGAGGAAGATTGAGTTTCTTCATGGAACAACAACGCTGGCTTTCAAAGTGAGTGTCATAGTATTGGTTTGAGTAGCGTTTTTTGTTAGCAAAAAGGTTGATTCAGCTGGGCTAACATGTTAAATTACGAAAAGGCGGTTTGAACTTTTAACTAGTGCTCATTGTACCTCGTTAACAGTCTAGCTAGTTGGCTAGGCTGCTAATGTTGCTATCGCATCCTTGACTACAGCGTTAGCATTAGCTAAGCCCCTGTCAGTTTGAGTTACGTAACGTTAACTTAAGAAATCACGGTTTAGCCAGTAGCCTGTTGGCTAGTTAAACTGTTTTGGGGGCACAGACTTTGTCAGAGCGAGTCATTACATACGTGAAATGGACAGGCTAGCTAGCTAGTTAATGTAATTTGCTTGTCATCTATGTGGGAGACATGACTCTGCTTACCCATTGTATTCTAATATATAGCTACTCGCTAGCTGTAATTTAACCACAGGGAGCTAAGTTAGCTAGCTAGTCAGCTCGCTTGTGCAAAATGTTCGCCAACATTCCTTGCTAACTACTAGTTAAATATCAGTTATTGGATGTTAAGTTGAACATCACGGCTAGTTAGGCCACACCTCTAGGCTGGCTAACACGGTCTCTGCTCTGAATTAAGTTCCAGCATGGCGTTATCGTGGCGGTGGACTCCCGCGCCACGGCCGGCTCCTACATCGCCTCCCAGACGGTGAAGAAGGTGATCGAGATCAACCCCTACCTGCTGGGCACCATGGCGGGCGGCGCGGCCGACTGCAGCTTCTGGGAGAGGCTGCTCGCCCGGCAGTGCCGCATCTACGAGCTCCGCAACAAGGAGCGCATCTCCGTGGCCGCCGCCTCCAAACTGCTGGCCAATATGGTGTACCAGTACAAGGGCATGGGTCTGAGCATGGGCACCATGGTCTGCGGCTGGGACAAGAGAGGGCCAGGTACGTACACCTGTGTGTGTGTACACGTATGCCAACCGAGTGCACCTGCATTGTACAATGTCCAGTGTTAAATCAACACTTTAGAGTACACATGGTCTTGCTGTCTGCCCAGAGTATGAGCATGTGTACTCTGTTGGTGTTGAATTAACATTGGACATTTTCATCGGATTCACTCCGGTCAGATCGGGTAGATATTGTGTGTATTTTGTAAGGAATGGCGACTGGAACGTTTGGCTGATGTCATGGGCGAGGTCTCTGCTAAGCCTTGTGTTTGACGCCATCCCTCAGGATATGATTTGTTTCAGAGCAGTAACCGCTGTCCGACCACGCGATATAAACCAATCGTGCCACGTGCTCACACAGTACTGCTTTGGAGTTGAGCAATGTACCCAGCTAACACAAAACGTCTTCAGTGTCGTTCAGAAAATCACCCGGGCATTCTGACGCGCGGGTTAAACGCAGTCCTTACGCCGGCGTCCCGTGATGGTTCTATTGAACATTGGTAGCCACAACACAAAGCTTTAAAGGTACAATAGGTAAGATTTTTGCATGAAAACAATCTCATCATTGAGAGGCTCACTGACTCACCCTCTGCCTGAGTTTATAGTCCTTAAATTCGGGTTTCAAAATATGCAGTTGACCGACTGACACTGTACCAAAACATTCTGTAGCTGTACAATAATTCAAGCTCATTGGTTGAAAATTGGTTCCAATTTCCACAGCCCATGGTGTGGGGGTTTCAACGTCAGCATGTTCACAGAGAAGGAGGAGGGATGAACAGAGTTGTAGTTTGAGGATGTTTGTTGCTGCTATTCCTCTCTTGACCCTTAGAAGTCTGAGAAGTACCTTTACTACCTTTAAAAGAATGGGGGCAAATTGGCCAGACTGACCTTTTGAGGCAGTTGGATCATCAAAAGGTCACTTCACTCCCAGACCTGGATTTTGTGCCAACTTCTGCTCTTAATTATTTCACTTGCTTGATCTTATCTTGATCTGACATTTGTATGAGCTGCAGCTACAGACTACAAGCATATCCTAATGATTTCACTCTGCTGAAGTATAGGACTCAACCAGCATAGTTTATAGAGTTGTCAGAAAACTAAATCTATGGTAATTGTTTGAAAGGAAAACCAGCACACAGACCGGAGTTGTGTACTCCTTTGGGTTTGTCGATCGATGCGGGGAGGGGCTTGTCAGCAGAATTTAGAGTACACACACACACACACACATATACGATGACAAATGCATCTAAATATATGCAGTTATGGGTCACCGTATTGATTCCACAGCGTTCATGAACCAGGATGTGACACAAGTAATCGAGTGCATAAATATCACATCATTAACATTTTAAACTGGAAGACTGGGTGAGTTCCTCGTTTAGACCCTGAGGCTTGTCTCTGTCCGTGATATAGATCCAAAACACTTAACTTCTGAGCCAGTTATTCGCCTGTTCTGTTGTAGCTATGCTTGTGTCGATTAATAACTGATTTACTCTTTAGAGCTAGGAGCTTATTACTGTGCAACTCCAACATGGCTAACATGGAACAACAACAACAACAACAACAAAAACAACAACCACTCTTAATTACTTGTGAATATTTTATTCACATTCCTCTCAGGCCATGTCTTCACGATGCATAACACAGAAGCCTTGCCTGTTATTTCCGTAATGTGTCTTCATGATGGGGGGGGAATGATTCCATTTTAGCAGGAGGGCTTGAACAGGGCTGGCGGTGTGGTGCTAAGAGCTGTATCTCCCAGTGCATGGCCTGGCTAATGCGCTGTGGGTGTCCGGATTGTAAGTCGCTCTGAGGTGCGGTTACCTCTGTCTGCCACCGGGGGGAGCAGTGCACTGTAACTCCCAGCAGAGGGACCCAGCTGGGGCAGGGGCAGGCCACAGTCTAGCCTGAACAGCGGAGGGTCCCTCATGAAACTAAAGACGTTCCAGCCCATTAAATGTTCCTTTTGGGGCCTGGAAGTAGAAGCTAGGACCTCCCAATCTTTCCTTTGAGCAAGAATACATCCTTCCAGAAAGCCCGACTTTTATAAATGATCGTCCTGTAGATCCAGCTCTCCCCATCTGCCACGTCTAACTGACTCATCCATCTGTCGTGGGAGATGTAACATGCATGTCTCATCCACCCGTAAGTTGATTACACAGTTAACTCGCCTCACCTGGCTTCTTGGGTCTGAAATCAGCTGCTGATTTTTCAGGTGAAAACGAAAACCAGCCACATCCTGCGGCTCTCCAGGACCAGAGTTGCTGAGTACTGTATTACCCGCTGTGTTGGGTTGGCTTCAGAGTTACCCGCTGTGTTGGGTTGGCTTCAGTTACCCGCTGTGTTGGGTTTGTTGTAGCGGTGTTTGGCAGTCGGTGGTTTTGGCTGTAGCGATGGGTTGGCTGTAGCGGTGTTTGGCGCTCAGTGGGTTTGCTGTAGTGGTGTTTGGCGCTCAATGGGTTTGCTGTAGTGGTGTTTGGCGCTCAGTGGGTTGGCTGTACCAGTGGGTTTGCTGTAGTGGTGTTTGGCGCTCAGTGGGTTTGCTGTAGAGGTGTTTGGCGCTCAGTGGGTTTGCTGTAGAGGTGTTTGGCGCTCAGTGGGTTTGCTGTAGTGGTGTTTGGCGCTCAGTGGGTTTGCTGTAGTGGTGTTTGGCGCTCAGTGGGTTTGCTGTAGAGGTGTTTGGCGCTCAGTGGGTTTGCTGTAGAGGTGTTTGGCGCTCAGTGGGTTTGCTGTAGTGGTGTTTGGCGCTCAGTGGGTTTGCTGTAGAGGTGTTTGGCGCTCAGTGGGTTTGCTGTAGAGGTGTTTGGCGCTCAGTGGGTTTGCTGTAGAGGTGTTTGGCGCTCAGTGGGTTTGCTGTAGCGGTGTTTGGCGCTCAGTGGGTTGGCTGTA
Source organism: Conger conger (assembly GCF_963514075.1). Lineage (NCBI taxonomy): Eukaryota > Metazoa > Chordata > Actinopteri > Anguilliformes > Congridae > Conger > Conger conger. The sequence goes on along the minus strand of NC_083768.1, from coordinate 6,187,573 downwards.
GCGGTGTTTGGCGCTCAGTGGGTTGCCTGTAGCAGTGAGTTTGCTGTAGTGGTGTTTGGCGCTCAGTGTGTTGGCTGTAGCGGTGTTTGGCGGGCGGCGGGCGGCGGGTTTGGCGCGGGGGGATTTATGCGCCTCTCGATTAGACGAGATCTCATTAAGGTCCGGGCACTGTCGGGCTCCCCAGCCCTCCCTGCTGATCGAGTGCCTCGGAGTTTCCAACGTAAATCAAGCTGACAATTAAGAGCTGAACTAATCAGCTCCTTCCACCGCTGCCACGACGACGGAGCTCAAATCTGCTGTGTCACTTGTGGGCGGGGCTTCACTCTCATCCACTCCACCCACTGCCCTGATTGGGTTTCTGAGCTGTCTGTCACTTTGAGTGGCAGTTAGCGGGCCCGGTTCCGTCTCTGTCCGTTGTTGGACTGTCCGTCATCGAGGTTGCTGGGGTTACGAGGCATGGTTTTTTGGGGGGGGGGGGGGGGGTGTTGGGCGGGGAAACCATCCAACCATCTGTCAATTTATCGATTTTAACTGGTTTGTTTCTGATCCCTGAGTCAGATGTTAATGATACAGCCATTTGTCATACTTTACCGTCTGACAGTAATTTTGTTGCCTCCGTTCAGTCACTTGTATTACAGTATGCTGTTTGTCATTTCATAAATGGCTGGTAATGCCATTTAAAATCATTTGCTGTAATGACTAACATGAAACCGTTTATCATATTTTGTTTTTGTAATGTATTTAAAACGCACTGGTAGATACTAATGGGAATGAAATCCCCTTTTCATTTGTTTATTTTTTTAAACAACATTAGCAGAACAGAAATGCCGTTTGTCCCTTTCTGTAGTTGTGGGCTGCTTTTCAGACCTTGAGTTGTCGCCCGGGAATGGGTGCTGGCAGGTGTGGTCTGATGACTGGTGATTTGTCAGCGCGCAGATGGAAGTTTGGTCAGGACGATCCGGTCCTGCTGCACGTTAGTCATGTCTTTTTTTCATTTATTTTATTTTATTTTTGTGCGTTCTCTCCGCCCCCTCGGCTTTCCTCCTGATCTGGACGGCCCTCCGGTACGCTCTGTCCCTGTGAGCCTTCGCTGGAGGGACAGCCCCCCTGCAGACTCATGCTTAAAGAATACCCCCTGTATTAATATCACGCCTTCAGGGAGAAATGGGTAAAAACCTCGGGCTGGCTTCTCCATACTGTCAGCATAACGGCGAACAGGCCGTTCAGCCGGGCGATGCTCACCGCTTCCTGCCCTGAATGTGCGTCTACTGCTTATTTTCCCTCCAGTGACCGTCGTGATTTGTGTTAGACCATTGAATAACGCTTTATTTTATTCGTCATTATTTATTTTTATTTCAAAATTGGCACGTTGTAGCCATGTGTTCACCCGGGTCAGATGCGGGCTGTTGTGTGAAGACCAGAGCTCACCACTTCACCCCAACACCACTTACCCTCTGAGGCACCACCCCCACCCCCTCACCTCCCACCTCCACCTCCCACCTCCACCTCCACAGGAGGTGTTCCTGGGGGAAGCTTTGTGGTGATGTCGATCAGTCCCACATCTCCCACGGCAGGTTCTTTAACCCTTTGAAGTAGGTTATTTTATTTAATTTAAATGTAATTTTTTTATGCTGTTATAAAAAAAAAAAATTCCAAGTCAGTGTTCTAGAACAGCGACGCTTGGTTTATACTCTGGCTGACTGGACTGCGTCGATACTTTTTGCTAAGAACGACGACCAGGGTCAACGGGAGAAGGTTCATGAATATTCTGCGATTTCGTAGTGGCCTTTACACATTAAAGGGTTAATGAACCCCACCTCTTTGCGGTGAAGATGAGGCTGCCATCTTCTCCGTGGACCAGGCGCCGGGGGAATTTGCCATAATGCCAGCGTGTGCCGTCCACGTAGTATGGCAAATGAGCTGCATTTCTATAACATTACGTTATTTACAGCAACTGTGGCCACAGTTAACGTCCCATTCGCCCATTCTTTCTCTCTCTAACACACACACACACACACACACACACACACACACGCGCAGACGCACAACCGTGAAAGCCAGCCATGCAAAGCGCCGAACTGCTCGTCAGGGGCGATTAAAGCTTAGCGATGTCTTGTTTTTTTTCTTTTTTTCGCCTCCCCCTTTTGTTGTTGAATGTAGGATAATACAGTTGAGAGATGAACCATCACACACACACTTACACCCTTCGATCACTCGCTGCAGAGCGAGTGTGTGGGAGACCGGGGACGGGTTAGCCCAGAGTTAATAATGAATGGAGCCGCATGTATTATTCACCGCAATCTGACATTGTTATTTACGCTAACCAGCCTGTGAGGCGGCAGCCGTGCTGCAGGGCTGCTGAGCATCGCCGTTTCCGCTAACCAGCCTGTGCTCCATCTCCGTGTCCCAGCAACACTGCGTCATTAACCAGCCTGCGCACCATCTCCGTGTCCCAGCAACACTGCGTCATTAACCAGCCTGTGCACCATCTCCTGGTCCCAGCAACACTGTGTCATTAACCAGCCTGCGCACCATCTCCTGGTCCCAGCAACACTGTGTCATTAACCAGCCTGTGCACCATCTCCTGGTCCCAGCAACACTGTGTCATTAACCAGCCTGCGCATCTCCGTGTCCCAGCAACACTGCGTCATTAACCAGCCTGTGCTCCATCTCCTGGTCCCAGCAACACTGCGTCATTAACCAGCCTGCGCATCTCCTGGTCCCAGCAACACTGCGTCATTAACCAGCCTGCGCACCATCTCCGTGTCCCAGCAACACTGCGTCATTAACCAGCCTGCCCAGCATCTCCTGGTCCCAGCAACACTGCGTCATTAACCAGCCTGTGCTCCATCTCCTGGTCCCAGCAACACTGCGTCATTAACCAGCCTGCGCATCTCCTGGTCCCAGCAACACTGCGTCATTAACCAGCCTGCCCAGCATCTCCGTGTCCCAGCAACACTGCGTCATTAACCAGCCTGCGCACCATCTCCTGGTCCCAGCAACACTGTCATTAACCAGCCTGTGCACCATCTCCTGGTCCCAGCAACACTGCGTCATAAACCAGCCTGCGCACCATCTCCTGGTCCCAGCAACACTGTCATTAACCAGCCTGGGAGATGGCCTCATCGTCACCACCGATTGGGGCTGATTACCACTATGAAGTGCTGTATTCTGTTAACCAGCCTGTGTGGCCTTGGCCAGCATAGATTACTGCCAGCCTATGGCTGCTAGTAACATGCAGTTAACCAGCAAGTTAGTACCACTGAGTAGGTACGTCGAGTAATTATTGGTGCAACTACATTAGCGTTATTGTTGCTGTTAAATTAGGACGCATAGCCTGCTGTTTGTTGCATGGCTGTGTTCGCATGCCAGCTACTGTTAGCTGAAATACAACCTTGCAGGAAGGTAGTTCTCCAGGAACAGGGTCGGGCAGCCCTTGCTCTAGCTGTTGAATGAGGTGTGCTTTGTTAGGGTTGGAGTGAACCTACAGGACGGTAGAGCTCCAGGAACAGGGTCGGGCAGCCCTGCTCTAGCTGTTGAATGAGGTGTGCTTTGTTAGGGTTGGAGTGAAAACCTACAGGACGGTAGTTCTCCAGGAACAGGGTCGGGCAGCCCTGCTCTAGCTGTTGAATGAGGTGTGCTTTGTTAGGGTTGGCGTGAACCTACAGGATGGTAGTTCTCCAGGAACAGGGCCCTGCTGTAAAGACGAAGCAATCCGAAGAAGAGGGCGTTCTGTCCGACCAATGAGCAACGCGGTAGGCGTTTCCTGTTAAATAGCGGACCAATGAGAAACGAGCTGCTGGAGGTCGGGTGGATACGGTGAGGGTTCAGGCGCTCCGTGGAGAGTGAGGTCCGTTGCTGTGAAGGGTAACGAGCGGAATGGCCCGTCTCTAGTTCTGTTCTCGACCCTCACCGGATGGTGGATGGTCTGGCCCGGCCGGGTCCCCTGCCCCGGTGCGGCTGCGGTCTCAGGGGGGGGTCTAGTCCAGTTCCCCCTGCCCTGTTTGTGCAGATTGGGGGGGGGGGGGGGGGGTCACCCCAGCTAATGTGCTGATGAAGACACCCGATTGATTTCCCATTTGCACAGCGAGTTTGTCCAAGGCTGACTGAATGCTCACTGGGACTTAATGTCGCCGGAATCAATGGAGGTACGAGTGTGTGTGTGTGTGTGTGTGTTTGTGTGCGCGCTTCTGTTTGTGTTTGATGTATAGGACAGACCGGGACGAGCCCTCCATAACAATTACACACACACACACACACACACACACAAACTATCTCTCTCACACGCACACACACGTCAGACTGAAGGAAAGGACACTGTCAGGAGGGGGGGGTTGTTTTCTGACAAAAGGCTCATCTGAAAGATAACCCTGTGTTGAGGCTGCAACTGTCTGCAGTCTCTCTCTCTTCCCTGTCTCTCTCTCCTTCTCTCTCACTCGCTCCTCTCTCACTCGCTCCTCTCTCACTCGCTCCTCTCTCACTCGCTCCTCTCTCACTCGCTCCTCTCCCTCTCCCTCTCTCCCTCCGTATCTCTCTCCTACTCTCCCTCTCTCCCCCCCTCACTCCCTCTCTCCTCTCTCCTCTCCCTCTCCCTCTCTCCTCCCCCCCCCTCCTCTCCCTCTCTCCTCCCCCCCTCCTCTCCCTCTCCCCTCTCAGCTGGGGCTGAGGTCCCCATTAGACACGCTACACATCAGCGGTGCACGCCTCTCAGTGCGGTTGCCTGCCTTTATTGTGGTTGCCTGGTTTTATCGCGGTTGATGGCGGTCGATGCTAATTTTGCGCAGCTGGGACAATCATGTGTTTAGCAGCCATGATGCCAGAGAGACCTGCATTTTCTCTCTTTCTCTCTCCCCCCTCTCTCTCGCTCTCCGTCTCTTTCGATCCACTCTGAATTTTAACTTAATTCTTGATGTAGATATTATTACTGGGCTCAGACTTTTCTTTCTCTGCAGATCAGTACTGTTTTGACTGAGGTTAACGGTCTCTCTCTCTCTGTCTCTCTCTCTGTCTCTCTCTCTGTCTCTCTCTCTGTCTCTCTCTCTGTCTCTCTCTGTCTCTCTTCTCTCTCTGTGTCTCTCTGTGTCTCTCTGTGTCTCTCTGTGTCTCTCTGTGTCTCTCTGTGTCTCTCTGTGTCTCTCTCTCTGTCTCTCTCTGTCTGTCTCTCTCTCTGTCTCTCTCTCTGTCTCTCTCCCCCTCCCTCTCTCTCTCTCTCTCTCTCTCTCCCCCCCCCTCACAGGCCTGTACTACGTGGACTCGGAGGGGAACCGCGTGTGCGGGGACCAGTTTGCGGTGGGCTCCGGCTCCATGTACGCGTACGGCGTGCTGGACAGCGGGCTGCGGGCGGACCTGAGCGTGGAGGAGGCGTGCGAGCTGGGCCGCCGCGCCATCTACCAGGCCACGTACCGCGACGCGTACAGCGGCGGCACCGTCAACCTGTACCGCGTGCACAGCGAGGGCTGGGAGCGCGTGTCCCAGGACGACGTGCTGGGCCTGCACCTGCAGTACGGCGCCCAGACCGCCTAGAGCCGGCCGCCGGCCTCATCGGCACGCGGGAGGGGTTTACTGTGTGTGGGAGGGGCTCACTGTGTGTGGGAGGGGCTCACTGTGTGTGGGAGGGGCTCAATGTGTGTGGGAGGGGTTTACTGACGTGTGGGAGGGGCTCACTGTGTGTGGGAGGGGTTTACTGACATGTGGGAGGGGCTCAATGTGTGTGGGAGGGGTTTACTGACGTGTGGGAGGGGCTCACTGTGTGGGAGGGGTTTACTGATGTGTGGGAGGGGCTCACTGGTGTGTGGGAGGGGATTACTGTGTGTGGGAGGGGTTTATGTGGGTGTTTAGGGTCTTGTATGTATGTGGGTGGGGTTTATGTGGATGTGGGTGGGGTTTATAAGAGTGTGAAAGAGGCTTGCCTGGATGTGGCTGGGGTTTTCTGAGCTGATGGGGGCGGCTGGAACTACGCCGGACGAGTGGCGTTCGCGGCGCTTTTTGGCGGCTCTCGCTCGCTCGTGCGTTACATCACATTACATGTCATTTGGCTGACGCTTTCATCCAAACGCCACGTACCGTTGATTTAGACTAAGCAGGAGACAATCCTCCCCGGGAGCAACGCAGGGTTAAGGGCCTTGCTCCAGGGCCCCGACGGCTGTGCGGATCTTATCCTGGCCACACCCGGGATTAGAACCACCGACCTTAACCGCTACACTACAGGCCGCCCCGTGGGTCAAAGCTCAATGCTGCCACCGCTCCCTCGCCCGTGTAGCGGCTGCTAGCGCGGGCGCTGAACGCAAGCGCTGCGCGTCCGCTGTAATTCCAGCCTTACAGAAAAACACCCGGGGTGTCGTTACAGAGACTGGGGTGTTTTTTGGGGGATTCTGAGATGGGGCAGGGTGGGGCTTACCAAGAGGAGGAGTCGAGCTAGAAATATTGGAGGCGGGGGGGAGGAGGCATTTCCATCAGCCTATATTAGGGGGAAGGGGCATCGCTGTACACGCGGGGGGTGGGACTCTGTGCCCGGTTAGGATGTCAACACTGGTGACACGGGTACTGTCATTGCTGTGTCCCTTAGATTAGATTCACCTTCCCCCGTTAGCTCGGAGAAAGTGAGTCACACAGATCTGACGTCTGGAGAGGTAAACGAGGACAAGGGAATCGACCTCGGTCTCCTTCTCTTGGTTTCTGCGTAACACGCACACACACACACACACACACACGCATACGCATACGCACACACACACACAGTACACCACTCCTACGGCTTGTTCTTATTTTAAGGACAGCTCTGTTCAGCTCAGCGAATTTTTCACATCCTGGTGGGCTGCAGTTCCCCTGTGGTGCCCGACGCATGTGGTGGCGCTGTTGTACACTGACCGAGTCGCGCATCCTGGCCCTGAACTAGAGCTATTCTGATGCACAATTATCACATGTAGGCTGTTGAGCAGATATGAATAAAACCTGACTTGTTTTTGAAGCGAGAGTGTTTGTCTGTTTTATCATTTTGTCTGCTTGTCTCTCCGTGTTCCTGTCAGAACCGTTTTGGTAGGACGGATTTCTGTGTCAGTTGTTTATTGCGCTGATCGTGTTTCTGTTGTAATATTGGATGTCTCGCTGGATTTTCCCTTCAGTTTCTGTTAAGCTGTGAATAATTGCCTCGGGGAAAGGATGCGAGCGTCTTTCGTTTTTTTTTCTTTTTTTCCGCCGATTAGCTTTGCGGGAAGTTTGGGAATTTGGTCATGTCCATTAAGGGCTATGGAGTCCTTTTAAGAGCACGGTGAGTCAGGACCTCTTAACCTGAAGACAAAAAAAGCTTCAGGGCGGACGAACCACCATTTTAAATTCTGCGGTAGATTTCCTACTGGAAGTGCTAACTTTAGCTCTTTCTTCGACCTCCTCAACTTTACTTTTTCCGGAGGAGGGCGAAGTTAAGATGGCAGCAAGGCCGTAGTGGTTTTGATTGTCAAGCCGTGCGAGGGGTGGAGGGGGAAGGTTATTCCTGCTACTGCTATCAGCCGCATCGCAATTCTCTTTTAAAATGTAACGACGCACGACTGAGCAAACTTTCCCCTTCAACGGTTTTATAGAAGGAAATAAACACTAATGACTGTAATGGGCGCGTGGCCCTGGGGCCCGCCAGAGATGGTTAAAAACTATTTTCACAAGTGGCTAGCTGCGGATGGAGCGCTAATGGCATTTCAATAAAGGTAGAAAAGGAGCACTTTCCAATCGTAAACACAAGTTTTCCCCCCATCTCTCCTCGGGGAGAAATTAATTGCGGAATTACACTTGGTGATAAACTTAAGTACACCATTATAGTGAAAGATATACATTGTACTGTGTCCGAGGCCGACAAACAATATTCTCCATATAGCCGTTAAAAGAGTGCCTCGCTGGAGTAGCGCTTATGTGTCAGTGTTGGCCACTGGATTGTAATTAAGCAAAATAAGAACAAATTGAGCAAAATGGCTTGACCAGCCCGAAGGGTGAAGAGTTGATGTTGTTTTATGTTCCTTCGTTTTGGGCTGTGATCGGACAGAACGAGCAGAGGAGAGGACGCCGTCCAGCCTACGGCCGGAGACTGCTGTCAATCAAGTGGACGGTCGATGCCGTTGACGTTTAACGATGATAATCTGGTCTTTGTGGCCAAGGAAGAAATGAGTCAGGCGGGTCAGCTTGGGTATGGATTCCCGTTAATTAGGGTTGTTCGTCTCCCAGGGTGGTGCGCGTGCAGATAACGGAAAGCCTATAGCCGATACGTCTACACAAGTGAGGGGGAATTATTTTTAAAACGTTGTTTTCTCGAAAAGAATGGGTAGTAGGTTTCTGTTGCCAGTCTAGTGTGTGGTTGCCCGCACTGTAGATTTGAATCCTCCTTTAGGGGGAAGTAGGCTATTCTCGTCGTCGGCCAAACGGGGGATTTTTTTTCCACCTAAAGGCGAAGAGTACAAATTATGACTTCAGAAGTCATTGATTCAATACTGTAGGCTTGCATCCTGCGCCCTCCGTTTTATGTGACCTGGTTTTTATAGTCTGCATGCACTCAAAGAAATGCTGCATTAAAAAAAGCAACCCAATTTTGACCACACTGCTGTGTTACTATGGAACAGAACACGCATTGGGTTGATTTGACCGAGCGGCTGGGTTCGATGGTTTTTTACCCAAACTGTTGATCATTTGACCCATACATTATTATTATTATTATTAATTATTATTTTTTTTGTATATATTTTTTTAATTAAGTTTAATGAAACTGGCAGTAAAAAAAAATTTTTTAAATCCCTTAACAAGCCTGATTGGCTATTCCTGACGACTTAAGTACTTAAAATTTCAATACAGCATCTCTGATTACCGTTTTACATTAGCTTACGTAAGTATAAAATAATCGCTTTCAATAACGTTTAGCTATGAAATCGCAACATCCACTCATTAGCCCCACACCTGACAGCGCTTGAATTTGACAGAGTGACTGTTGACAGTCTATTCCATGGGGGCCAGTTACCTCGTGAAACACTCAAAACACCGTAGGAGTTAGGCTGAACAAATATTTCTTAACTGTCTATACAGTTACTAGACTTTAGATTTAGTTTTCGGAAAACAAATGCATTTTTATTTTCCTCAGCGAATTTGCATTGCGGTTTTTTAAAATTAAGCTACGTAGGCTCCTACTCCGTGAAGCGAGATGATTTTTGCCGAAACGTTTTGTCCGGGAAGATTATGCACACCTCGTTTGGACCAGGGATGATTCAATTTGCACGGCAGAACGGCTGAATCTGTTTAGGCGAAAGCAGTCCAGTTCTGTGTGAAATTAATCTCCTTGAATTAGCTTTATTGCAGGATACTCAGCATTATCCCGCATGTAGATGATTTTAGAACAGGGGTGCGCAACAAGGGCCGATCCGTTTCAGGATTTTGTGCCAACGTCTGGTTTTACGACATGATTGAGTCAATGAAATAATTGTCTGACATGTGTATGACTACCGGCTACAGCTGCAGACTGCAAGTGTATTCTAATGATTTTACTGTGCTCAAGTACAGGCTTGAACCATGGCAATGTATAGAGCTGTCAGCAAATTAAAAAAACTTGGCAATTGGTTGGAACAAAAACCAGTACACAGATTTGCCCTCGAGGGCCGGAGTTGGGGTCGACAACCCTGGTCCTGGAGAGCCGCAGGGTGTGCTGGCTTTCGTTGTTACTTGGCATTAACTGATCAATGAAAGCCGTTGATTGCACAGTTAACTCACCTCACCTGGTTTCTTGGGTCTGAATCGGTTGCTTATTTTAAGGTGGAGACGAAAGCCAGCACACCCTGCGGCTCTCCAGGACCAGGGTTGCCGACCCCTGCTTTAGAACAACCCGGAATGTTTTTACAAAGCCAAATAACCGTCGTGTCATGGGTGCAATTTTCTTTCCGTTAGACAGGTCGCACAAAATTTGGCCAATGAACTTTGATCAACTAGGCTAAAGAAAAATCTGAGCTTACTGTCGCCACCTCTTACTTGTCATTCGGGTGAAATGGTCCTGATGTGTAGGCTAATATTTCTCACGACGTCGCGCGACCTTTTGGCATCTTCAGTTGGCAGTGATTAGGCTATTGACGCCTTTGCAACTCGAAGATCGTTTGCGGATAGTCAATCCCTCTTCGCCCAGAAGCTAGCCCAAGTGTAGCCTACCGGTCAATCTGGCTGTTGTCATCACAATTCGTCGTTTGCTTTTGGTTAATCGGATTTCTGTCAAGGATTGATGTCTTTTTTTTTTTAGATCAACCGTTTGTGAAAAGTACGTCGTTGAGTCGATATAGCCTATTAGTGTGCTCCAGGTTAATGCTTCGGCGCCAGCGCTCGCCCCGTTGCGTCGCGCCTCTTCCATTTTCAACGGCCCTTCAGTCAATTCAGTTAACGTAGGCTAATTTGTTGGATTGCACCAAGCTCATTATGATTGCCCTCTCTTTATCAGAATCAATCAAGAACTTAATCACAGCTAATTAACTTGTTATGAGCTCAACAATAATATCTCCAGAGATGCACGGCAGGGGCCGCTGTCGGAGCTTTCCGCTTTTCGCGAAGCCGGCGGGCCGTCAGGACCACGGAGAGCGCAGGACACTCACCCCTGGGCCTGCCGGTACGCGCTGAGTTATTGACGGTTAACCCAGCTGTATGTAACTGCCTCCTCGGGGCTAGTATATAGCCCTGCTGTGTGAGAGAGACAGACTTTGAATAACGCTCCGTGTTGCTATAAAATCGTTTTTACTCTGCATACGCTTAAGTGGGCCTTTTCCCAGTTTGTTTTTACCCGTATTGTTTGTCTGAACACCTGCAATGAAAGTAAAATAACACCTTGGTATATCTTTCCTTTTTTTACGCCAGCTACTATGTCATTAGGCCACAAAATCTAGTCTCTGAAAAACACGGCCTTTAACTGCCTTCTTTGGTCCAATTTGTAACTTTAAATCAAACAGCACCAGGAAATTAAGTCATTTGAATGCAGACAAAAAGTGTTAAAGTCCATGCACTCTTGAAGGCAAACGAGATTAACGTACAGAATTACAAATCAACACAAACGTACTTAAAAGGGTTGAGTGTCCGGTTTTTACGACGGACTGAAGTGATGCGCACGACTCCCGAATTGAATCGTTCAAGCGGCTCTCGTCAGCCGGACTGTTAATAATTTCCTGCGTGAGTTACGTCACTCTGACCGTCGCGTGTTTATGCGGCCCCTTCCTCCCGCCTTTTCGCCTCATCGACCCCCCCCTTTTATCGCCCGCGTCGCGGGAGCCGCTTGCGCTTTGGCGATAGTGTTGATGCAGCTTTCTGTCCTAGAATGCGGGGCGCTTGTGCATTCTGAGCACCACTGGCGCCCCCGACACACGGAGACCCGCTCAGCGATGATAACGCTATTATCGGCACAGAGTTCCCCAGGGGGTTTCCACAAATACGCACGCATACACACATACACATACACACTGAGAGAGAGAGAGAGAGCGAGAGAGAGAGCGCACCTGCAGCATTCAGTCTATTGGGACTGTGTGTGTACACTCACTGAGCACTTTATTAGGTATTTGTCAGACTTATTCTTTTGACTTATTGGTTGCTTCTGCTGCTGTAGCCTATCCTCTTAGAGGTTTGATGCATTGTGTGCTCTTCTGCATGCCTCTGTTGTAATGTGGGGTTACTGTCATCTTCCTGTTAGCTTTGAGCAGACTGGCCCTTCTCCTCTGACCTCTCTCATGAACAACGCGCTTTTGCCTGCCGGACTGCTGCTCCCTGGATGTTTTTTTGTTTTTTTTGCACCATTGTCTGTACACTCCAGAGACTGTTGTGCCTGAAAATCCCAGGAGATCAACAGATTCTGAGATTCTCAAACCACCCTGTCTGGCACCAACAATTATTCCACAGTCA
>NC_083768.1:6163184-6168184 GCF_963514075.1 Conger conger | reverse complement strand
GATTCCTGCGTGATATAGATTTTGGCCAAGGACTTTAGACAGTTACCGCTGCACCGCTAACTCATTCATGTAAATGCGGAATGCCATAAACATTACTCAACGCGCCACCGGGGGACGTTTTATAGCATAATTGCTCATGCTAAATAGAGTCAAATACCATTTCGAAATCAATGAAACATGAAGAAATACTTTAATTTTTTGGTAGACATGTTTATGCATTAGGCTGTACATACTGTACGTTGTACTGTATGTATTTGGTTGGGCGTGCGATGGCACGGATGTTACTGCGCACGTTGTGTTGTTTCAGTTGTTGAGTTATAGACTGTTCTAGAATATCTTTCCTGGACTACTGCTTACACGATCTACACCATCCTGTCTGTGACACACTCTCTCACTCACACACGACACGAGCCAGTGACTCAAACAGGCTTTATTATAAAGTAGAATATAAGAAAGTTGAAAAGTTAAATGGAGCTAGATAAAAAAAAAACAACAAAAAAAAGCACGCAAACCCTTTCACACTGTTTCTCCCCGATTTTCTCATTTTTCTCTCATTGTCTCACACACCAATGCACACACGCACAGACACACACTCTCTCACACACACTTACACGCACACACACTCACACAGACTCACATACACACACACTCTCACACACACACATACACACACTCACACAGACTCACACACTCACACTCACACACACACTCACGCACACACACTCTCACACACATACACACACACACACACACACACATTCTCTCACACACACTTACACTCACACACTCTCACACAGACTCACATACACACACACTCTCTCACACACACACACACACACTCTCACACACACACACACTCACGCACACACACACTCTCACACACACACACACACACGCACACACACACACATACACACACACACACACACTCTCACACACACACACACTCACTCACACACACTCACACACACACACACACACACTCACGCACATACACACACACACTCTCACACACACACTCACGCACACACACACACACACTCTCACACACACACTCACGCACACACACACACTCTCACACACACACTCACGCACACACACACACACACTCTCACACACACACTCACGCACACACACACACACACACACTCTCACACACACACAGACTCACACAGACACACACACACACACTCTCACACACACACACAGACTCACACACACACACACACACTCTCACACACACACACACACACACAGACACACACACTCACACATACACACACACACTCACACACACTCACACACACACACACTCTCACACACACACACATTCACGCACACACACACACACATACACACTCACACACACACAGACTCACACACACACACTCACACACTCACACACACTCACACACACACACACACACTCTCACACACACACACAGACTCACACACACACACACACACACAGACTCACACACACTCACACAGACTCACACACACTCACACACACACACACACACACACACACACATCTTCAGTGGTTCATCCAAAGACCTACATCACTCACCCGCACTCGAGGGTGTGCGCCCCACTGAGAGAGAAGAACCAGGTCTCCCACATTATCATCTTCTCTAGCCAGCTTTCAGCCTCCCCCCCCCCCTGTCTCTCTCCCCTCTCGCTTTCTCTCTCGCATGCTGATCATGGGCACCTGGAAATAAAAGCGCGGACGGATGGATGAATAAATGAAACGGTGTGAATTTGCGTTCGTGCCGTGCGCCCACTCCTGGCCCGGCACAAACGCAAATGCACATGGCAGCGTTCCTGAAACGCGTCTCCAAAGAGAGTCTGTGAAAGAGAGAGAGAGAGAGAGAGAAATAGAGAGGGATGTGGGAGAGGAGGTGGGAGGGAAAGAGAGGGAGAGAGGGAGAGGGAAAGAGAGACAGAGAGATGGAGACAGACGGAGAGAGACAGAGAGGGAGAGGGAAAGAGACAGAGGGAGAGAGAGGGAGAGGGAAAGAGACAGACAGAGAGACGGAGAGAGACAGAGAGATGGAGAGAGAGGGAGAGGGAAAGAGACGGAGAGAGAGAGACAGAGAGAGAGAGAGACAGAGAGAGAGAGAGACAGAGGGAGCGAGGGCTTTGGGGAGAGGTTGTCACAGAGCGCTCTGACAGGTGAGAGGGGGCAGGAGCAGATGGGAGAGGTGCATTATTGCGGCACAGCTGTGGGCGAGGGCATCAGCTGTCCCACACCACGCCACGCCACGGCCTGTGAACCAAACCCCACTGACCGCTGGAGTGTGACACCCTTACATAAACCCCTACAGCGTCCTGCTGTGTAACACACCTAGCCTACGTACTGTCACACCGTATGAGACTCTACTGACTGTTGTAGTGTTAGACCATATGAGACTACTAAACCCTACACACTATTGTAGAGTCACACCGTATGAGACTCTACTGACTGCTGTAGTGTTAGACCATATGAGACTACTAAACCCTACACACTATTGTAGAGTCACACCGTATGAGACTCTACTGACTGCTGTAGTGTTAGACCATATGAGACTACTAAACCCTACACACTATTGTAGAGTCACACCGTATGAGACTGTACTGACTGTTGTAGTGTTAGACCATATGAGACTGCTAAACCCTACACACTATTGTAGAGTCACACCGTATGAGACTCTACTGACTGCTGTAGTGTTAGACCATATGAGACTACTAAACCCTACACACTATTGTAGAGTCACACCGTATGAGACTCTACTGACTGCTGTAGTGTTAGGCCATATGAGACTACTAAACCCTACACACTATTGTAGAGTCACACCGTATGAGACTCTACTGACTGCTGTAGTGTTAGACCATATGAGACTACTAAACCCTACACACTATTGTAGAGTCACACCGTATGAGACTCTACTGACTGCTGTAGTGTTAGGCCATATGAGACTACTAAACCCTACACACTATTGTAGAGTCACACCGTATGAGACTCTACTGACTGTTGTAGTGTTAGACCATATGAGACTACTAAACCCTACACACTATTGTAGAGTCACACCGTATGAGACTCTACTGACTGCTGTAGTGTTAGACCATATGAGACTACTAAACCCTACACACTATTGTAGAGTCACACCGTATGAGACACACCTAAACCCTTCACACATACATGTACATATACACACACAGACTTTTGCTCATACACGTTTATGTGTACGCGCACCTAGTTGCTCACACGTGTGTGCATAAATACACATAATCTCCCTTTACCTCTCTCAAGCTCCCACCCATGCGCACACACACACACACAAACACACACACACAAACACTGGTACCCTTGAGGTAAGAGGGAGAAGTCGACTGTTGGGAGGGGGAGCCCCTGTTCTGTAATGTGGGCGGCGGTCTGGGCCTCAGCGATACTGGGACCACAGAGCTGACTATCACAGTCTGACGGAGGCACAAAGCAAACGCCAGGGCTTCATATTCCCCGGATAATAAATTATATGCCTTTCTTGCCCTGTCGCCGCGCCGCGCCGCGCCGGTCCAGTTCATGTTTATATTATAAAAGTGGAGTGTAGTACCTTTATAATTCAAATGTCCAAGTACCACTCCGCCACCAACGTAAAAACACGTTATAGTTATAATGTACGTGAATGGATATCACTTTTATTCGCGGTGTAATTTACGCAAATGATAAAAATTCTACATCAACAATAGCAATAAATAATAATAATAATAATAATAATAATAATAATAATAATAATAATAATAATAATAATAATGTAATGGGTGAATTTAGCGTATCATGTTCTCCTGCATGTCCTTTGTCATCACGCGAGGAGGTTTATAGTATTTAGTGTGTTATAGCCTACATGAAAAGGAAAAATGAGAATCCCAGAGAGAGATCAGGAGAGAGAGAGAGAGGCAGAGAGAGAGAGCGCAAAAGAGAGAGAGAGAGGAGAGAGGGAGAGAGGGTATACGTGATGAGAGATTTGAAGACAGTCGTTTCATTATAGAGACGAGAGAAAAGCGCGAGCGCGGACAGACAATAACAGCGTTTACTCCGTTCGTATTTAACTGTGTGACCCTGACGTCCGACGGGACGCAGCGCGAACAACTCAAAAAAAGCCAATCAATCCACGACCGGTGCCTGAAGGTAAGATCATTCCGGATATAAAAACATATATATTGCCTATTATCTTGCGAAACTAGCCGGACTCCTGAAGGAGAATTTAGTGGGGGGTATTACACCGGTGTGAAAACGAACCGCGGAGCCGAAATTCTGTGCGTGACATTGCGCGGGGTTGTTTTCCCGTGTCTGTAACAGTCTTTGGTTGACAAAAACCCGCTCATGCCCCGGGGCTGGAGAACGCTTGACATTGTGCATTTCTTCTGGAGTGACTGTTCGCACCGCGTTGTTTAGACCATTTCTACATAGCCGTGCGCGTCTGTGTACGATTTGCATACAGTGCGTCTCAATGTCGAGATCGGGTGTTTGTTTGTCCGTGACCGGGCACATGCGTCAGGGTGATCAAATAAGCCTAAACGGCGAGCGAGTGGAATCCCACGTCGCGGCTGGCGAAAGTGGCGGCGCCCAGCTCGTTAGACAAGTGATATTTCCTCCGCGAAATGAAAGGCTCGGCTCTGGACTTCGGGGAGCCGTCATGTAGAAAGCGTCCGGGAAAGACGCCAGTTGACTGAACAGAGTTCAGCTCTAACAGATGGCGCGTGCTCATCTCACCGTCACTTCTAGGAGACCAGCGAAGTCCGCCGTGCACGGACGCCCCAGTGTGTGTGTGTGTGTGTGCGTGTGTGTGTGTGCGAGCGTGTGAATGAAAGCAAACATTGTACCTGCCGCCCGCGTGGGGTCTCCCAGGGATCAGCGCACGTTTAATGAAGGTGGCTAACTCGCCCTCACTTCATAAGTGCAGCTTAATTGCCATCATTTGTTATATCAGAGTAGTCCGCTTATAACAAGTACTCCAAGT